>NW_012149063.1:10777401-10820626 GCF_000956105.1 Propithecus coquereli
GGCTTCATAGACAGAAGCCCACCCTCACTATAATGGCAATTGGTATCTTGAGGTTTTTCCAGCTGGGAGGGGTGGATTTCAAAGAGAACAATTTCCCAAGCTTTTGCCTGAAGGCTACAGGCCTGGCTGCTGTTTTTTTTCTTATCTACTAAATAACTTAAAAGGATTTCTAAGTCATGGTGCCTTTTCCCCCTTTTATCTCTTCCCATATTATTGCTGTATGTACTGTGGAGAAAGAAGACTATATTAAAAATAAAGGCTGTAAATAAATTTTAAAGTAAAGACAGTCAGCCAAGACTTTCAAACTGACCTTCCCCTGCAATTCGGATAGACTAGTATTTTACTGTTAAGTGATTCATCCTAAGGATATTATTGTATGGCCTTTCGAATTTGGATATCAATTTTGGAAGACAAATGTAGACACGATATGCTTTATGTACAGTAGACATAAAATGACCATTCTCTCTCTTCTCCTGAGATGGAGCAGAGGCTGGGACAAGGATACGGGTAAAAGGGTTGTCTAAAGCCAAGCAAACAAGTCTTGACTTTGTATCTTGGTCTATCCTATCGTGTAGGGCATGACTACATGGATAGACCAAGATACCAAGTAAAGGAGGTCCTGAACCACCTAGTCATTCCTGGGAAGGTCAGGCAGAGGAACTCCCAGCGTACAAATAGAGGAGCAGCTGCATGGCTTTTGATGTGGTTTCAGAGACTTTGGATAACAGTATGTCTTGAAGACTCAAGGGGATGGTCTTTGATTAATATCTGACCTTGCCTAGGACCCACATTTCAGGTTGTCCCAGCTCCAGAACCACCTCTTTCCTCAGGGCTCTTGCCAGAGCGTGATTGCTGCTGATGATTTTCCGACCACAGCCTGCTGCCGTTGGGTAGGGATTACCTAACCCCCCTCTCCCTACAGCCCTGATGGGGCTTAAGTCTTGCCTTACCCCGCCCAGAAGTACCCACTACATCTTCACCTTGGGTTTTGGATCTTTCAGGGGGCAGCCACCGGCCTCAACCCCTAACTGCTGCCTGTCAATACTGCCTGGATTCCCAGCTTGGAGCCAGATAACCCCCTTTTCCTACTCCTGGGAGGAGTGGTATCTTCTCCATTCTGGGACTGCTGCCAAGGAAAGATACCTCCTTGGAATACTAAATTGTAAGTCAATGTGTTTTCTTCATTAAAGCATTGTTATAAATGGTGATTAGGAACTCTAGTTAAACTCTGTTATGGCAAAGCACATGGCCTGGACTCCCGTTTATAACACATTTTTTTAAGGAAAAATATATGTTTCAAGTTCCAGGTAATAGATTTGAGAAAAACAACTTTTCGGCACAAGTCCCATTGGTAAGTGGGAGCTGCCTTGCAATAGCATGCAAGGGAGGGAAAATGTCATCATCGAATATTCATTAAGCTCCCACTTGTGTATGGTGCTGTTGTGACTGCTGGATCTACGAGGCCTCTGCTGAGCCCGTTTTATAAACCATAATGTGGCTAACTTACAGATTGCCCTCTGAACCTCAGCACACTGCAGTTTCCCCTGACATGTCATGTGTCGTGCTAATGGGGATGATTAAGGCAAGAAGTGTTCCTGGTCTGAAAAAGCACAGTTTTAATTTAAATGCGTCCTTTTCTAGAGCCTGAGTTCTTTGAGTCCCTGAGTGTGCACTAATTTGTGTGATTCTCTTGGGGGCTGGAGCACTCTTCTTAGAGCTTTTTAAAATTAGTACTTTCTATTGGTTCAGTGTTTTCTTTCAAGTAAGGCACTCTTAGAATAATGTGACACACAGAGATTTTCAAAAGATTAAAGCAATGTGTTCCGAGGTGAGCCTTCCAACTAATTGCCTGAACTAATTATACATAAAGGGCCAAGCTGTTAATGTTAATAAGAAGTGATTTCAAAAAGTACAGTTGAACCCAAAGACTGAATAGCTATTGCAAACAGTAATCAGTGAGGTGGTATCCATTGTATAAAACACCTTAGCTGGAAATTATTTGTGTCTGTTCAAATTGGGTTTTCCCCAGGTTGTTACCCTTACACTTGGTTATTTCCTTTTCAGTGAAAATAGGCATCCTTTCGAACATGGAGGCTAAACTAAAATAGCTCCTGGAAAAGTCTTTTTGTATAAATGCATGTGTACTGGATGAACTTGAACCCTCTTGATTGCTCCTTTTCAGGCTCTTTTGGAAGCTCTTCTTCCACCCACTTAAAATGTCAGTGCTCCCAGGACTCTGTCCTAGGTCTTCTCACTCTATACTCCCTCCGTGCTTGACCTCATCAAGTTTGGACTCTGTGCTAGCAAATCCCAAGGTTACTTACCCGAACCAAGTCTCTTCTGAATTCCAAATGCACATTTCTGTGTGGTTATTTTACAGGAATTGCAAATTTGTGCATGCCCAAAACAGAACTGTGATCTTCTCTCCCAAATCTGCCCTCCTCCACCCATCCCTGACGCCTCAACTTTGGAGACAGTTCAACACAACTCTATGTCCTGTTGATTCTACCACCAAGGACGTCTCTCCATCCCCATCGCCATCGCCATGCCTGTGCCCCCATTGTATTTTTCCTGGACTATAGCAACAGCCCTGTAACTGGTCTCCCCAAATCCAGTTTGCCTCCTTCCAAACAATACACAGCTGCTAGAGGAGTATTAAAGCAGAAATCTGATCGTGTCACTATCTGCTTAAACGTGTGCAATGATTTCCCATTGCTGTCAGTTGAAGATCAGTATCTTTTATTAGCATGGCTGTTTGATCCTGTACATTCTCCATTCCTAACTCACAACAGCCCAGACTGACTAGCATCCTTCAGGTGCTTGAAGTCACCTAGATCCTTACCTGCATAAGGTCTTTGTAGGTCAGGTCCCCTGTGCCTAGAGGCTCTTCCTCTTATTCTCTGCCTGGCTGCTGCCTGCTTGCCCTTCTAGTCTTAGCTTCAGTATCACTCCTCAGTGACATTTCCAAAAGCCCTCCCCTACTAAATATGCCAACAGCATCTGTATTTCCTAACACTCATTATAATTATAATTAATTGAGTACTTGTGTAATTACTAGTTTGATGCCTGAGCAGGGACCATGCCTGTCTGGCTTACCATTCTCTCCCTAGTGCCTTTCATAACAAATATTTGCCAACTGAATGTATAATGGATGTGGTGGGACAGAAGCCGTGGCATATGTTATGTGTATTTGTACTTATGTTTGAATATGGGATAGCTGATGTTCTAGGAACTCGAACACTTCCCACTCCAGAATGAAGCAATTCTGTGAAGGCCTTATTTAGATCTTGTTAACTGTTCAGCTGTTGCATCCTCTTTCCCCTTTTATTTTGGAAGTAGACTGTAATGGTCAGAGTTCTACCAGAGAGAGCCAATAGAAGATACAATACTTATCGCATGATTTGGCTTACATGATTGAGGGGGCTGGCTAGGCAAGCACAAAATCAATGGATCAGGCAGACCGTCAGGAAGAACAGGCTAGAATTCTTGGGCATAAGGTGGGGCTGCTGTTCACACATGGAATTTCTTCTTCAGGGAAGCCCCAACTCCACTCTTAAAACCTTTCAACTAATTGAACCAGGTCCACCAGATTAAATAGCACAATCTCATTTACTTAAAGTCAACTGATTCAGGACTTCAGTCACATCTACAAAATACCTTCACAGTAACGCCTAGGTTAGTGTTTGATTGAATAACTACAGACTTTAGCCAACTTGACACTTATGACCATCAAATTAGCCTTTGATGCAAAGCACCAATTTAAAAGCAAAATTAACCTTTTGTCTTTAAAATAAAAACAGAAACAAAAAAATCTTGGTGCTTCTGGAATTGGGAATGGTAGTTAAATGTTTTATCCAGTAGGATTCTTATTAGCTATAGAAATAATGTATAAATAAAGATATTTTTGCCTGTTCTGCTGAAGTATGCTAAATAACTTCATTCTCTGCTATCCAAAACAAATGTGTAACTACTTCACATGTAAGAGCATTCTAGGAAAATTGGCTCTTTTATGTGTAGTGCTTCTAAATGAGTGGACAACTGTGTCTTCTACAGGTGTCTTTTTGTTTGTCAGCACAACCAGCATTTACTGAGCTCCAAGCTGGGCAATGGAGACACAAGGTGAGGCAGAATACCACCTTATAATTCAAGGCCTTGGGGTGTATTTGAGTAGACACATAAGTAAACAAATAATTGCAGGCTTGGAGTTTGGTAGGGTTGGAGTACAGACCATGAGAGAGACGTAGTTTGATGCCAAAGTGTGAACGATGAACATTAAGCTTGGGGACCCAGCATTATTCTGTGGGGAGAGAGGAAGCCCTCTCTGGTGGGGAGTGCCACGTGTCTGTTATTCAGGAAGAGGAATCTGGTATCGAGAGTGACGTGAGGGAAGGAGAGAGTGTCAGTGGCAGGAATCTGAACTAAAACTTTGGCAGCAATGTTGAAGAGAAGAGACTGGATTCTAGCACCAGCAGAGTATGTCGATTGAGTGAGGGAGAGAGAAGATCTGAAGATGACTTTCAGGTTTATTGCTTGAAAGACAGGGACTGTGATGAGTAATGGGGGTGTGTGGTACCAAAGGAAAACCGAATGCTTAGTTCTGGGGCAGGTGAAGGGGACAGAAGGTAATGGTTGCTACTTCCTGAGCGTCTGTACCAAGCCTGGTGTGTTACACACAGTTTCATATATTGGTTATAAGGAACGTTAGTGTCACTTCCAGCTTGGAGGAGATCACCTAAAGAAGATCTTGAACCAAGGGAAAAGTTTGAGGAAGGTGCTTGGTGCTGATGATTCTTCTTTATGTTTTTCATCTTTTTATAAAGGACAATATAGACATGCCACTTTAAATATTAATTCTAAGATAATGTCTGCTTATAATTAAAGATACATGTCAGTTAGTAGATACTGGGGAAGAAAAAAGAAAGGATTACATTCATGAATAATTTCTCTGTGTTGTCTTATGACTCCCACTGCAAATTGAGGAAGCAGAGTTTCTTTGGCCTTGAACATACCTCTTGGTACATGACATTATATTCACTAAGTCTGCTTTTTGGAAAGGCAAGTGCAAGGGCCTCTCACTGAACAAATCTGAGAAAATTGGAGCATCAAAATAAATAATGATGGTAATGTGTTATAAATCACTGAACAAAATAGGATACAATGAGTCTATTTTGATAAATAAATGAGGGTGGGAGAGGGAAAGCCCTTCCTTTATTGGTTGGGAATGCTGACCAATAAATGTAGAAGGAATAAAGGAAACAGAAAAATCACCATTTGGCAGATATAGTGATGATCGATTAAGGCAGGAGGCATCAATGGATGGTAGGCGGAGGTTTGAAGAACAAGATATTGGTATGGTGTCATCGTGTTTCTCCACAGCATACCAAGAGGAAAATGGTGACTTTTTGGTGGCAAAGACTGGCAGACTCAAACTCGTCCAGGTGATTAAGATGGACATCCTGAGTGGCGGGATGGACCAGCATCCTGTGCCTCCTGATGTGATGCACTGAGAGGAGCACAGCATCATTTTTGGGGTCTTCCTGGAAGGAAAACATGGCCTGAGTCTGGTCATGAGCAAACATCCAATGAATCCAAATTGAGGATGACCCAGGTCATCTGAGAGAATAAAAGGTTTGGCTTTTTAAAACTGTCAAGGATGAGAGAGACAGGGAAAAACTGAGGAACCTCTCTAGATTGGAAAAGATAGGTAAAATTTGATGACTAAATGCATTGCATGATCCCAGATTGGATCCTCAGCCTGAAAGGAAGAAAGACCATTGTTGAGACAGGCCGATTGGCATTCAGGGATTGGATAGTAATAGTCTATCAACGTTCAGTTACCGACTGGGATGGGTAGATGGTGGATGTATAAGAGAGCGCCCTTGTTTTGGGAAATACACACTGCCACATACAAGAGTGAAGGGGCATCATGTCCACAATTTACCCTCAAATGTTTCAGAAAATGCTGAAGACTACATGATCAGGTATCTAGGTGTACGGGAAAGAGAAGCGGGAGTACTTTGTGCTGTTCATGCAACTTTTTGTGAGCTTGAAATTATTTTAAAATACATTATTTTTAAAGGTTATGGAGCTCAAGAAACTGTTTTGGATTGAAGGAAACTGAGAAACATGACAATTAAATACAACCAATGATCCTGGATTGAATTCTTTTCTATAAGGAAGTCATTGGGATAGTTGGCAGAGTTTCAACAGGGTTTTTGGGTGAAGGGGATACGGGCATTCTTTGTACTGTTCTGACAATTTATCTGTAAGTTTGAAATTGTTTTAAAACAAAGTTTTTTTTAGAAGTTCAAATGCTTTTCTGAAATCCAAACAAATTTCATTCTCCCCTTTCTTAGCTGTAAAAGGCCAACCAGACTGTGCTTCTAAAGAGGAAGTTTGAAGATGTTAAAGATTTTATTTTACAAGTAGGAAATGCCTAAGTGATCCATCTGTAGGCAAGTCAGCCTCTTGATTCTTTGTCCTCAAATGTAAATTCAGGATAACAATGTCGGCCTGGCCTGTTTCATTGGGTGAGTCCTTCTTAGGGCAAAATGAGATAAATATTGTAAACATTATTTTTTTAAAAAGAGAAAATATTATAGGAATGTAAGCCATAGTTGACAAAATGCTGAGTAGAGATGTGTGGCCTTATTTCCAGTATCTTCACACTATTTATAGACATGTTCTGGTTTGGTCGTGGAGATGACTCTCCCTTATTTGTTTCTCAAGTATCTCCTTACCAACTTTTCCATGAACTCCTTCCTCTTTTACTGACTTTTCTTTCCTTTCTGTGTTTTATCCTCCCTCCTTTTACCACACCTTAATTTTTTCCCTCTTGTACTTAGTTCTTTGTTTATGTCTTTTTATTCTTTTTGCCTCTGACTCTGCTTTCCCCTTTTGGTTGTTTCCCTACTCATCCCGTTTGATCGGTTCCCTTTTTGTTGTAGCCGCGAAGATTCTACATACAATGCTACTTTGCAGTTTGCCTTTATTCAAGAGGAAGGCCAATCTGAGTTAGACTCTTAGCAAAAGGCTATTGGTAACAAGTCAAGTTTTATTACTAGCTACCACTTACTGAATGCTTTCTATGGGCCAAGAATTGTGTTGGTTGCATTGTCTAATTCACATTTAATCCTCACAATATTTTGGAGTGTTTTTATCCCCGTTTTTACAGACTAGCAAATGGAAGCACAGAAGTAGAACAGTTTTTTTTCCCAAAGTGAAAAATGGTAAATGGCAATGCCAAGTTTCAAAATCCCAAGGTGAATTGCAAAACCTGTGGTGCTTCAATGCTACTATATTGCCTAAGGGTATTAGTTCCATAACAATTGGATTCTACAAATAGTACCTTAGGGGCCAAGGGTGTCAATTAGAAGACTGTCAATAAGGATGCAGGGAAAGTGAGTTTTTTGTAGTACTAACTACATTAGGGTGTGGGGGAGGGAAACTGAGTTCTGTGTCAGCCTGCGAATAGCTGATTCTTGGTAAGTCATTATTTATTATCAGTGCTGTTGCTGCTGAAAGCCATCCCATCGGACCTTTTCCAGCAAGATTCTCCTTTTGGAGTGTAACAGGAACTAATTATGTGCTATTAAATCCAAGATCCATTTTATATTCAGAGGTTCCAGTGGTAAACCTCACGTGTCAAGAGCAATTAGTGACATTGTGGCATGTCATCTTCAATATGCTTGACTGTGGACAAAAAATCCTAGCAGGCTGGAGAGGCTTAAATAACCGCATCCACCATCATCTCCACGGCCTTCTGAGCAACGCTGTTTCAAGGCCACAGGTTCAGGATGTCCTCCTAGACAGTAATCTGGAGATTTCACAAACATGAGAATGCAGTTAATTCTGAAAGATTTAAGATTTTGAGTGCCTAGGAAGGAGGCTAGAGATATCGACAAAGGATGAGGTCACATTACACGATCTACGAGTTGATCACGGGGATTCTGTTCTTACATATTTCCAGTGTAATAACTACTGTGCGTTGATGGAACCTGGGGCATACACAAAATAGATATGGGGAGCTGAAAACTGGTTTGGCCAAGGCTTGAGAAACCAAGTAAAAAATGAACAGTCTTCTTATTGGAATTTGAAATCTTTGCTTATATTAATAAAATAGATCTCCTAGGCACATACCCTCTTTCAACTTTATAGAGAAAAACGGCAGAAACTAAAATGTGTTTTTCTTTTGAAAGTAAAATGTGCTGTTGCAGAAGTGCCATCAGCTGAGCTGTACACAGAGCCATCCTCTGTCACTCGTGTTCTGCTTATGTTGCTGACTTTAGGATTATCTCCTAAAGGGAGATTTTCCTGTTGATTTCGGATTTGTAGGATGTTGCTGAGCGACCGCATGGGAAAACGCAGTAACAGGATGTTGCTGGAGTGTGGCTGAGCGGTGAGAGCATCTGAAAAAAATTGCCCTCGTGGGAGAACTGAACCGTGTCCATTAAGCCAGGGTCTGCCCCAGGATGCTGTCGTTATGATGGGCTTAGCTCTGAGGTAATTGACTCTCCAGCCCACTGAGGCTGCTCAAGGACTCTCTGTGGTAAAGAACCTCTTTGTTTCCCCCTCCATTCTGGGGCTTGGCTATTCCAACTAGACTATTCATATGGAATGTAAATTCTAACCACCGCAAAACAGTCTCCGGAAATCCCGATCATGTGCAGTTTAGAGATGGCCACTTAGCAAATACTTTTAAAGAGAGAGGCAGAGGCAGAGACTCAGAGAGAGAGAAAAGAAAAAGAAAGAAACATAAACCTGAGTAAAAATAAAGAATTTGAGGGATGTTGTTTAAATTTGGGTGAGCACATGTTTTTTAGATACTTTTACCTAGTAGAACAGGTATAAATGAATGGCTTCACTTTCTTGAGTCTAAATCCACATTGTCAAGTCACCCCTCACAAGCACAGCGTTTAAATTGTCTCCCTGGCATAAAGCACCACGGAGCGCTGCATGTTTGAAAGTGCACACACTTTCAGATCCTCTGTTCTCTGCCGCATTGCCAGCTTCTCTCTATATATATTACGCGTTGGGAATGAAGGGGGAGGAGGGAGACCATCTGCTAGAGAATCACCTTTATGAAGACTGTAACCAGTAATGGTTTGCAGCATGTTCCCCTCCAACCCCAGGAAGTTCTCATTCTGTGGTTGTGTCACGGGGCAAGCCCAGGCTGCAGCTTTCCCAGCCACCAGCCTGGTTGACAGGAATTGATGCTGGTGATGTCATTTAATCCCTGGTTCTTCTGTCTACCTAAAATCTGTGGATATCTGTAAACCTTCCAGATTCTAATTCGTAGAAACTCAGATATCACAGAGAGATTTCATAATCTTTGCCCAAAGCATAAGTTTGCTAAAAAAACAAAACAGAATCTTGGTATGTGTGTAAAGAAATTACAATTTCTTTCAACATTTAAAAAGTAAATGTTGTTATAAGAAGTAATGTCTGTTTATGGCAGAAAAAAAAAATAAGATAGACCCTCCTTCAAGAAACAACAATCACCTATAATCCCACTATCCACATACAGATAACATTTGGTGTTAAATACTCAGATTTTCTTTCCTAGTACTTATATTCTTGTAAATCATTTATTTTATATACATATATATTTTTACAAAATGGAATCATGCTATACATGCTGCTTTATAAACCTCTTTATAAACCTGCTTTATAAACCTTCCCCAGGGTTTTCATGTTGGGGACTCTATCATCCTTAATAATGGCTGCAGAGATTTGCTGGACACAGGATGTGTCCTGATTTTTTTTGCTGTAATAAGCAATACTGGGATGGACATCTTTGTACATCTAATTGTGCACTTGCTTGATTCTGTGTGTAAGGTAACTTCTTAAAGCATTAAACATGTTGAAGGCTTGTGAGACTTGTTACTAGGTTGCTCTTCCAAAAGTTTATTCTGATTCTTTATCAATCTGTTATGTGAAAAGTGGTTTCACATTGTTTTAAATTGCATCTTTGTTCTTCAGACTGAGCATTTTTCTGTATCATATTAGCCATTTGAATTGTGTAGTAAATTGGCTACTTTGTGTTCTTTTCCCATTTTTCTACAGAGATGTTCCTGTTTTAGCTTATTGTTTTGTGAGAGCATTTAATATGTCAGAGACATGGATTTCTTCTCTGCCGTGTTGTGGGTATTTTCCCTACTATATTCAAATTTTGATTGATATTTAGTTAAATGTAATGTTAATTGAGTGGGTAGGGGCATATTTTTCAACATTGGATCTTGCTATTTAACAATAACATTTTAAACACTCATGATCTAAGGAAATTATAAAAAATAAAAGGATATGGAATGACTTTTCCCAGGCCCTTCAGTTTATTCCTTGCTTTAGGGTAGAACTGTTCTTAAATCACTTGAGAAAACTGAGTATCTAGTGTTTACACCAGCTAAGTGATTGGATTCCATCTGGTTGGTTTTTAAAGTGTTCTTTTTAATGATTTTACCACATTCACCTATTGTTATTCACTCTCAAATCTGCTATCTTTGGCTCTTTGAAATAGTCCCTTCACATGGGTCCTTGTGGCCTTGGGAGTCTGACAATTTTATGATTATGCAAATGTTATTGAGCTCATCTTGATGGATGTTTTCTAAGCCCTTGGCTGACTGCACAGAGACTTCGCCTTTAACTGTCACAGGGTTGGCTAGTGTGACCTTCACAGTGGCTGCAGAAAACTCGCTTGCCGGTCATCATAGGACAATTTGGAGTGGTTGCCTGGGCAACCTCACTGGCATCTAATCAAATGCCCCAAAGATAACCCAAGTCCCAGTGGGAACACCACATCTAAAGGGAGGAACTCTGTCCTTCAGGTAGCAGCAGAAGTACATTTGTGGATTTTAAGACACTGTTAACATTGGGGAAGGTGAGCTTATGCCATGATCTAACGACGAACTCAGGGAAGAGAGAGAATAAAGGGAAAGGGAATCAAGAGAACAGGGATAGAAAAGAGGCAGAAAGGGAGGAGGAGATTGCATTGAAGCAAATGGTAGAAATCGAAATAGTAAATAAGAGCAAATCGTTCACGAATAAGAAAACCTCATGGTGCAGAGTGAGCAGAGGACACTGAGACTACAGACTGAAAAGTTGTGTTTAGAAAAAACCATGGCCAATAAATGCGTATCTGGAGAGGGAAAAAGAACAGTGAAGACTTCTAAAAAATATGCAATAAAAATTTTTTTTTTTTCACTGAAACAGCCTTGTATGTGGAATGTGCTTAACTCTGCTTTAAGAGGCCTGCATTATTTTCTTCCAGTACTCTCCACTGTAGCCTGAGTAAATCATATGTAATTTTTCTGGAATCAGAATGCCACCATTTAGAATCATAGGGCACATTTTTATTTGTTACTGCCATGAATCAGAACTGATTAAAACTTAAACAGATTTAAAACTAGTGTAAGGTTAGTACTCTGTGTGTATGTGTTTAACAAAACATATCTACAGATATGCCAGTATGGATACTATGACAGGTGGCAGGGTTTTAGCTGCTCTAATAAGCAGAATGAATACAGACTGTAACAGGCAGAAAGGCCTTGTGTAGCCCTGGGATGAAAGTCTGTCTGCGGATAGCAGTGAACGGACCATTCTCTGCCCTCAGAATGCTCAGTCAGATGCCCATTACATTAAAAAACAAAAAGCCTGTGACTCACTCCCGAAACGCCCAGAACTGCCCTGAAGACCCCTCTTTTTGCAGATCTCAAACTGAGTACAGGAGAGATGCAAATTTTGCTGTAGTTGAAACTGACACACCTAGCACTTGGTAAAGTGTGCCGTCCAAGGTAATCACTCAATACATGTTGGACATGAGGACATGGTTCAGATTTCAGGCCCTTGAGGTTGTTGGGATATTTTCTAGAGATTGGATTTTGTACTTGTAGAAAACTATGGTTTTAGTAAGAGCCCTGGCAGATGAGGGATGCCATATCCTAAAGATTTATCTGAGGACCATTTAATGAAGGAATGAATTAAAGAAGTGAGGGCAGAGTTCAAGGAGCCCCCAAGTGTTGGCGAAGCACCCCAGAGCTATCAACACAGGGAACCATTATTCTCTCTGTGCCAGAAGCAGCAAGGGAGAAAGCTGTGTTCCTGGGGCTCAGTGAGAGCTCCGGTCATGGAGCAGTAAGTATAGATATGGCGACAGCCAGGGTGGAGGCAGGCGAGGAGAAGGGGGTGGGCATAAGTACCCCAACCCCTCCGTCCTCCCTGCTGGTGCCTTCCGTGAGCCATAGTCATCTGGAAGCTAGTGGGCAAGGAGTGCTGGGTGGTGCAGTCTATAGAGGTCAGCTTCCTGGAGCCCAGAGAAGGGCAGAGAAGGCTAGACCATGGATCTGGGGTGGGGAGGGGCAAATGGAGAAGAATCTGCACAATGTGCAAATATTCTTCTGTTCTGTAAGGATCTCCTTGGCCTTTGGAAACGTAAGCATTGGGAAGAGAAGTTATTTATAAAAGAATGCATTTTATAGGAGCTGGGCAGCAAAACAGGGACATCAGTCAGCCTCCTGATTTCCGCAGTTTATAATTCCCTTGTTTGTGCTACACTGGGTCCAGTGCGTATCGCACAATTGCTGTTATTTCTTTCTGTGTGTGTCCGCCCTCTGGACTTCAGGTCCTTTTGATTATGAATACCTTTTTATTTTTCTTGGTTTCTCCAGCAGCTAACCTGGTGCCAGGCATATTGTAGGAACTAATGTCTTGAGTAAATGATAAAATGATTATTTTATAGCCTCTTTCAGAACACATTTGATTTCTGTAGTATATCTTCATAATGAAACGGCCCTCTTTCTCCAGTGCTGGATCTCTTATGTTTCAGTGAAAAGTCGGGAGGAATCATGAATCTCAATTTCCTATCAGCTAAAGCTCTGGCACTGTTAGTAGTCACAGTAAAGGCACTCTGCTCTTACTAGTAACCATAAAAATAATAGTTTCATTGAGCATTTCCTCTGTGACCAGCATATTTTATATTAAGTATGGGACCACTGCCCATGGAACATGTATGCAGTTTAGCAATCTAAAACCGGGTAAGGATTAAGGATCGTGAACTGATCAGATGCAACAGATATAAAGAGGGGTCAGAGGCATTCTCTTATAGAATAGGCTAAATCTGAGTTTGACTTTGAAAAATATTAATATTTGTAAGGTTAGAGTAGGGAGCAGGGACTTACCCTACCATATATCAGGATCTATTATGAAGTTGTAGAAATCAAGACAGTATGGTACTTGCACTGGGACAGATGAACTGACCAGTGGAATAAAATCAAAAGCTTAGGAACGTGCCCACACCCATGCTTAGAACTTTGGTATATGTCAGATTTGGAGGAAAAAGAGGGACTATTCAGTAAATGGAACTGAGAATAAATGGTTATCTTTAGAAGAAAAGATGAAGATAGATTTCTACTTCATATCATATATATATACACACACACATATATATATGTATATATAAATCAACCCTGGAAGGTTTAAGGTCTTAAATGTCAAAACTTGGGGATAGAAAAGGATTTCCTTAGTTTTTTTTTTTTAAAGACTTTTAATCCTCAGAGAAAGAAGATTTTTTAAGGCACAAAAACCAATTAATATAAAAGAAATATCGACATATTTGACTATATTAAAATTAAGAATTTTGTTAATCTAAAGAGCTCTTATTGAAATTATATGTTGCTGGATATTTCCTTCAGTGTGATTTGTGGGAGTGGAGTGGGAATAGCTGGCAGTATACATAACACAAAATTGATCATTTTTGAAACTGGGTGATGGGTACATGGGGTTCATATATACTAAAGATGAAAGGACTAGTAGAGTATATAAAGAAGTCCTACAAATCAAGATGGAAGGCATGAATAACACACTGAAAAATGGGCAAAGGATATGCATGGGTATTTTACAATTATAAAAAGGGAAACAAACACACATGGCCAAGAAATATATCCAAAATGTTCAACATCATTTGTGATTTGGAAGGAAGTACAACTCACTGCCACAATGAGATGCTATCTTATACCCATTCAATTAGCAAGAATGGAAAAGTCCGTTAATATCAAGTGCTAGGGCAGATATATAGATCCACAGGATCTCATACCCTGCTAGTAAATTGGTATAACTACCTTACAAAATAGTTCTGGCATTATCTCACAGAATTAACTAGTCACATTTCCTATAACACAGCATTTTACTCTTTAAGTTTACATGTAAAAGAAATTCTTGCACATGTGCTTCAGGAAATATGTACAGAAATATTTATATTAGCACTGTACCCATCAAAAACTTGGGAAAACTCAAATGTCTATGGCTGCAAGAGCTGATAAACTGTAGTATGTTCTCCTGATGGGATATATGCCACAATCAAAATTAAGTATATAAAATAACAGCAACATAGATGAATTTTAGCAATATTAAGTAAAGAAATTCTAAAAATATTACATATAGTGCCCTTTTCTATAAATTTAAAAGCAACTAAAATTATAACCATAGCTTTTAGGAATACATATATGGACAAGATGACAATATATAGAAAGGAAAGCAGTAGAATGTTGAGTATGGGATTTAGGATGGTTGTTACTTCAGGTAGAGGGAGGCAGGATGATGAAATGGGGAGGGACCTTTGGGTAGATAAGTTATTATCAAAGTTTAATTTTTGTGTTAGGTGATGGTTTCAAGATTGCTATTATGACATTAAAAAAGAAGAATGAATGAATGAATGAGGGCAGCCTGCATGGCTCAGATGTGAACATGTCTCATATCAAAGATTGTGTTTAATTCAATTCTACGCAACTGAAGTTGAATAAAACAAAGAAAAAGATTAGGACGAGTGGAAAGGGAGGAGTAGCCTAGTACATTTACCAGCAGTTGGAAATTAAACATTTTGCATAGGAGAAAAATCAGGGTATAGATTAAGCAGCTATTACAAAGAGATTACAAACAAAACTAATTGCTCAAACAAGATAGGTCTCCCACTTTCTCTCACTCATAGACTAATTATCAGCATCCAATAAAAATTTAATGAGCCACATATGTCATAATATTAAATTTCCTAGTAGCCAGGTTAAAAAACAACAAAGAAACAAGTGAAATTATTTTTAATGATTTACTTAATCCAATGTAGCCAATATTATTTCGACATATACTCAACATGAAAATTATTAATGAACTATTCTACCTTCGTTTTATCATATCAAGTCTTGAAAGTCTGATGTGTATTTTACACTTATAGCACATCTCACCTTGGACACAAAATTTTCATCATAGATTTCATAAAATCTACAGTTGAAACAGTAGATTCACGTACCCAAGATGTTCTAAACATACTTAAAAATTTTCCATTAACTGGATCAAATATTGGTTTTCCTTAGTCCATTTTCTGTTGCTATAACAGAATACCTGAGACTTCGTAATTTATACAGGAAAGAGCTTTATTCAGTTCACAATTCAGGAGGCTCTGAAGTCCAAGATTGGGCAGCCACAACTGGTGAGGGCCTCGTGCTGTTCATGGCATAGTGGAAAAGTGGGAGGGCAAGTACACCTGTGCAAAAGGGCAAACCATGAGGGGCCGCCCTGCTTTATAACAACGTGCACTCGTGGTAACTAACCCAGTCCTGAGAGGAAGTCGCATTAATCCCTTTTAGTGACCTAATCACCTCTTAAAGGCCCCACCTCCCAACACCTCCACACCAGGGACCAAAATTCCAGGACATGAATTCCAGGGACACACAACAAGGTCGATAGAGCCTTGGTCTCTGAATGACCTCTAGATTGTGTATGGTTTTTAAATTCATTAAAATGAAGTAACATTAAAAATTCATTCCTAAGTCTCCCTACCCACCGTCCAAATGCTCAATAACTGCATGTGGCTAATGACCACCTCAATGGCAAAGCAGGTCTAGAATCGTTAGTTATCAAGATATGCTTCCTAGCCCCTTTTCCTACCCCCAGACCAACAGCCTTGGCATCACCTAGGAACTTGTTAAAAATGTGAATTGTGACTCAGATACTCTGGGTGTGGGCCCAATAATCTGGTTTTAACAAGCCCTCCGGGTGATTCTGGTGTACACTAAAGTTTGGGAACCATTGGTCTAGAGGTTATTCAGAGACCAAGGTGCTATCTATTAATACATTATTGCTCTACCATCACTTACAGCATTGTTCTCATCTGAAGGGTAGAAGCTGGCTGGCTGGGAGCACTTCTGCATTCTACCTGTAGGAAGGTTGAGGGCTGGGGAGAGGGGATAGATTGGCCAAGCAGTTTTCCTTTTTAAAAGCTGTGATGCAACATTCCACACAGCCCTTCTGCTCAGCTCCCATTGAGTAGAGCTAAGTGACCATACCTAGCTGCAAGGGAGGCTGGGAACTGTAGATTAGATGGCTGATCATGTGCCAACTGAACACTTGTGGAGCTGAGGTGGTGGAGGAAGATCTGTTCCTGAAAGGAGAAAGTGGAGAACGGACACTGAAGGCAATTGCAGTTTCACCACGTCGAGTGAGCACAGTTTGATTTATTTTGCAACCTAGAGCTTAATCTTGATTTTATTGTATCATATGATCTGATCTTCACTGGCACACTGGATTCCTTGGAAACTCAAATACATGAAATATGGATGCATATAATACCTAAGGAAGTGTCAAAGGTGCTATGAAATATGTCTAAACTTGAAAGGTGCCAGAGAGAACTTGTTACCAAGATCAGCCTCTTACCACCCTCCTTTAAAGCAAAGAAGGCTGTGTGTGGTGCGTGATGTGGGAGGCAGATTTAGTCCTAGGTGTAATTGTTCAAAGGACAAGTATGATTGTCCCAACCCCATTCTATGGGATAATAACCATTAACACATTGGTCTGTCTACCTACCTAGACTATAAATATTAAAAAGAAATGAGATTATGCTTTTGTGCTCTTTTGTAGTCTACTTTTCCCCTATAATTTATAGCACAAATACCTGCCGTGTCAATCAATATAGAGCTGCATTGTTAACAGATTCCATAGCATGCTGTAATTAATGAACTCCTCTCGTGGGCTATTTCAGTAGCCTCCACCTTCTATTTTGTAATTAGCACCACAGTGAATATCTATGTACATTTCCACCCACAATAATACACGAGCCGCCCATTCCCCACATCCTCACCACCTCCAGCATCCATTTAATCTCTACAAATCCAATAAGCAAATTTATAAATTTAAACGAATATGATTAATCCTTATTCAAATTTCCATGTCTTTGACATCCATCTTAGGGATTCTTAAACTGTGCTCCTATGTCGTAGGAACTGGACACAGACATTCTGCTCAAATCCATAAACTGGGTAAAATAATAGTATCTTTTCTCATGTCACAGATAAAATAATAGTATAACTTTCCTCTATTCGAAGTTTTTCCTATACATTTTTCCTAAACATTTGCCATATTTTGCTGTTTGCTCATTCTAGAATCTGGTCTAAGATAATGGTATTACATAAAGATATATTAACTTTAAATTTAATATATCAATAATTTATTATGCTTTCCATGATTTCAAGAAAGTAAGAAAGTTTGGAAATTACTAGTTCAAGAGGCATAGGGCACCATGGCTAAAGGGAGGGGAAGACTCTGGATTCAAAGTGCTTGGATTTGAATCCTAACTTTGGCCCTACCTGCTATATAATCCTGGATGAAGTATTGAACCTATCTGAGCCTCAGTTTCTTCACATGTAAAATGGGATAACAGTACCTATGTCATAAAGAGATTGGATGGTCAAATCAGAAGGTTAGTAGTACACTGTCACAGTTCACTAAATAATTATTAGTTGCTTTTATTATTCCTTTAAAGAGGAGGAAACTGAGTTACCTAGCTCATTACTCTTAGGGTTTCAGTAACATACTAAATTTTGCTTGCAATCATGTGGTATGCTGTTCTTTATTACCAGGACATTGAGGTTACCACTCAGCCCAGTACTTTATTCCGGAATTAACAGCTTCAAATTGGTATTGAAAAATAGTGCTCCAGGGCCGGGCACAGTGGCTCATGCCAGTCATCCTAGCACTTTGGGAGGCCTAGATGGGAGGATCGCTTGAGGCCAGATATTTGAGATCAGCCTAGGCAACAGAGTGAGGCTCCATCTCTACAAAAAATGGAAAAATTAGCTGGACATGGTGGCATGTGCCTGTAGTCCTAGCTACATGGGAGGCTGAGGCAGGAGGATTGCTTGAGCCCAGGAGTTTGAGGTTGCAGTGAGCTATGATGATGCCACTGCACTCTAGCCTGGTCAAAAGAGTGAGACCTTGTCTCAAAAAAAAAAAAAGTGCCCTAGAAATACCCCGTCCTTAGTACCTTTCCATTCTATGTAGTGGGATAGGACCTGTTCCTGGGCCTCAAGTGTTCTCATTTAAGTACTCTTAACTGCTCTCTCTAGAAACACTTCACGATGACTCAGAACACTTGATTTTTTTTTTTAACTGTCACATAATTTGTAGTTGCAGCCAACATTGTGTATCAAATAATTATATAAAGATATTTCCTAATGGCCTGAATAGAAACAGCCCAGTGGTGTACTGCCTGGAATGTAATTTTTTTCATAATATTTGGAACTTTAGTTTGTTATTTTCCACTTTTTCCAATTCTTCAAGGATTTTCAAAACAGTTGATTCCAGAAACATGTTCAATATTCTATGTGTAGAAAGGGGAAGAGGAGCTTCTTCAATCTTGGATAAGCTTGGAATTAGGGCTTCTTCTCCTTTAAAAATAAGATGAGAAAATACTCAGAAGGAATCCTTGAATTGGCTTCAGAAATTAAATACACATAAAAATGAGATTAGAAATCAGATAACAACCAACTTCTGGTGAATATCAAACTCCTGTAAAATGGGCTTGCTCTCTTAAACCTTGTGGCTAACTTCATGGGTTTTACTTGGCTTTATTTTATCATGGCTGTTTCCTCTGAATTTGTTGAGTTTTCTCAATGCGCTAAGAGTAAGACTCCTTCATTTCTGGTAGTTCTGTTTTCAATGTTAATTCATCCACAATTACTGGAATTACTGTGGATATTACTACTTTTGTTAGTTGTTGAAATGTTTAGTGTTAGATGAAAAACCTCATCAGAAGTCAGTGTCCTTAATTCCTGTCACATTTGAGAGCATTCCTGGAGAACCCCCCATCCTCTGGGAATGTTAGGGTAATGACAATGCGTGGGAACAGTGTGAGGGGTTTCTGCAGGGTGTTCAATAGTTGGAGTCTAACTCTGGCATCATAAGGGATCTGGCCATGGACAAGCTATTTCATCTCCCTATTTTCTACGTCTTTAGTAACAATACCTACCTCACCGGTTGCTGTATTGAGCGGATCCACTTACCATGATGAGCTTAGCACAATATCTGGCACTTGGTAATTCTTTCATAAGTACTAGCAATTATCATTAGTATTATTATTCACAGTTGGCACCATTCTAGAGACGCTGAAAATACTCTTGCCAGCACACTTTATATATTGAGACAGTAATAGTTCTCTAGTGGCAGTTTTTCTCCTTTTCTCAAAAAAGCTGAATAATTTATTATTCAGCTTTTTAATAGTAGTAATCATATAGTCTTAAAGACTGAATGTTCATTCAGCATTACATTAGTAGGAGAAAAATGGAAATATTTTCATAACAGTCCTTAATGTTAATTGCCATGTATGTCTGAAGTCATACCATTTACTCAATTTCCGTGGTACCTGTCATAATAATACTTTAGAAAGTGTAATAATGACAACAGCTTTTACACTTGCGTCTGAATTAATATGGAGTTGGAGGGAATGTCTGCCAACTCAGGTTAGCATGGTTAAAGGTTTCGCAGGTTGTGAATTGCCAGCCTTTGCTGGACTTCAGCTCTTGAGAGTAGAACTTAATCAGGCTGTAGTATAATCCACTGGCTTGTTACCAATGTGATAGAGAGAGGGAGAGATAAGACAGTCATTCTTTTAAAGACTCTTTGTTTTGGAGTAATTATAGATTCACAGGTAGTTGCCTAAACGTGTACAGGAAGATCCTGTGCACACTTCACCCACTTTCTCCTAAAAGTAACATCTAACAAAACTATAGTACTATATGAAAACCAGGACATTGACATTGGTACAATCCACAGAGCTTATTCTGATGTGCAGATGTTTTCTCCCAGTCTGTAACTTGTCTTTTCATCCTCTTCATGGGATCTTTTATAGAGAAAAGGGTTTTAATTTTGTTAAGGTCCAAGTTAACAACTTTTCCTTTTTGGTCTAGGGTAGTGTTTTTCAAAGGCTGTTCCACACAACATCTGCTTTTGGAATCATCTAAAGTTCTTGTTACAAAACCCATTTACTTGGGCCCCACACCAAATATTCTGAATCAAACTCTCAGGATAGGGTCTGGTAATCTGTTTCAGAAGCTTCCTAAACTTTGAGAAGTGCTGATTCAGAGAGATTGGCCTTGGGTCTTTTTGCTTCTTGCTCTACCTTGTCTATGAGTCATCCCATTCATTCTTACCACCTATATTATCAAATACATGTGGACAACTTCTAAATTTATTACTATATCCTTAACCTCTCTGATGAGCTCCAGAATAGCTGCCTTGCTGGACACTCTCCTACTATAGAGAGAACATCTTTAATAAATGGTTGCTAGGTGTTACTTTCTTGGATCCCCTATTAACAATATGCAGTAGAATAAGAACCTTCCCAAGTAATGTTTAAAGATTGTCAAGGGGTCTAATTATAAAAAATAAGCTTGGGGTTATATATTTTCTGTTCTTACTTGCATCTCTTTTTCCTTTCATTGGAGCAGATGACTTGATACAATCTCTATTTGGAGAAAAATATGCAGCACTTGGTGAACATCAGTACTCCTCTGGCTTAACAACCTAATATTTAGATGGTTTGGTTCCTCTTTTTAAAATTTTAAAATATTTTTTCATTTGCATAAGGAACTATTCCTTGGGTGTTTAATGAAAAATGACAATTTCACAGGTGGATATTTCATTTGATGTTGGAATATAATCAGAACATTTATTTTATTTTATTTTATTTTTTTTTGAGACATAGTCTCACTCTGTTGCCCTGGCTAGAGTGAGTGCCGTGGCTTCAGCCTAGCTCACAGCAACCTCAAACTCCTGGGCTCAAGCGATCCTACTGCCTCAGCCTCCCGAGTAGCTGGGACTATAGGCATGCGCTACCATGCCCTGCTAATTTTATTTTTTCTATATATTTTTAGTTGTCCAGATCATTTCTTTCTATTTTATTTTTAGTAGAGACAGGGTCTCGCTCTTGCTCAGGCTGGTCTCGAACTCCTGAGTTCAAACAATCCGCCCACCTCGGCCTCCCAGAGAGCTAGGATTACAGGCGTGAGCCACTGGGCCCGGCTGGAACATTTATTAAAATTCAAATTTTAGGCCAGGCGCAGTGGCTCACTCTTGTAATCCTAGCACTCTGGGAGGTCGAGGCAGGAGGATTTCAGGAGTTCAAGACCAGCCTGAGCAAGAGTGAGACCCTGTCTCTACTAAAAATAGAAAAATTAACTGGGTGTAGAGGTGCACACCTGTAGTCCCAGCTACTTTGGAGGCTGAGGCAGGAGGATTGCTTTAGCCCAGGAGTTTGAGGTTGCTGTGAGCTACGATGACACCATTCCACTCTAGACTGACCAACGGAGTGAGACTCTGTCTCAAAAACAATAAATAAATACAATTTTAGAATGTGTCAATTTTATATCATTTGTTTTAACAAGTTAGACCATTTTTTCAAGTTAAATTTTCATTTCATGTTTTTTCCTGAATCATTGGTTCTGTTCAATCCATATTTCTAGATGCTTAAAAATCAAATTGTCCCTTTAATTATAGAATATGTTGGAATAGGCCTTGTGCTAAAAGGTAGCAGCTAAAATTAAATACATTCCTGTTTTTTATATCTTGATCTTGAAATAAAATTATAAGTTTAGTGAATAGTGCTTAATGCTGTTTGTGTCTTTAGATAGTTCAATTAATTAGCGTTCAGTAGTCAAAAAAGGAAAGCTAATTTTGCCTCAGTTGTAAAGTTGGATTCCACTTATTACCACAGGAGAGTGGTCAAAAAACAGTGATAGCTTTGGGTCACAGTTCCATCCTGTAATAATGAATATTATGTGCTACTCTATGGCAATACCATCTTGCTGCTCTTGCAGCCCTTTCAGGGGACTTTGATGTCAAAAGGGGCTGATTTCCCTGTGGGCCTACAAGCTCTGGGGACACGGAGGCTTCGTCACCCAGGGATGTCCCCTTGGTTATCAGATAGACTGTCACAGTATTGCAGTGGTTGTGTTCAAATCATCCTTATTTGACTTAATAGTGGTCCCGAAGCACAATGCCAATATGCCAAAGAGAAGCCATAAAGTGCTTCAAGTGAAAAGGTGAAAGTTCTTGACTTAATAAGGAAAGGTAATAAACCGTATCTGAGGTTGCTGAAATCTATGTTAAGAATGAATCTTCTATCTGTGAAATTGTGAAGAAGAAAAAAGAAATGTGTGCTAGTTTTGCTGTCCCACCGCAGACTGCAAAAGTTATGGCCACAGTGCATGATAAGTGCTTAGTTAAGATGGAAAAGGCATTAAGTTTGTGGGTGGAAGACATGAACAGAAATGTGTTCCAGTTGATGGCTAGTGGATTCGGTACCATCTGAGGTTTCAGGCACCCACTAGGGGTCTTGAGAAGATCCCCTATAGATAAGGGGAGACTACCCTACTTAGTGTAGGCACTGTTCTATATATAGGCCTCTGCTGTCTTCTTTTTCACATTTTTCGTCCCTTTTCCTGTCTTTTATGATCATCTCTGTGTGGCTGATTCCTAAATACAGCTTCAGTCTCTTAGCTGAACTCCAGGCCTACATGTGATTTTTCCTTTCAGCCATCTACATGACACATTAAAGTCAATATATTTCAACATACTCAAGATCAGACTCCTTGCCTTCCCTCGTTCATTGATTCCCATTCATGGGACAATGATCGTTTATATCAGTGGTTCCCCAAATAGTTTTCATTTGTGTACCACATTAATAAAAAGTTTTTGAGGCTGGGCATGGTGGCATATGCCTGTAATCCTAGCACTCTGGAAGGCCAAAGCAGGAGGATTGCTTGAGCCCAGGAGTTTGAGGTTGCTGTGAGCTAGGATGACGCCCCTGCACTCTAGCAAGGGCAACAGAACGAGACTCTGTCTCAAAAAAAAAAAAGTTTTGAGCATGTTATATTTGAAATATACTTATTAATAAATTTTATACATGTACAATAGTATGTTATAAAGCATGTGAAATAGAAATTCTACAAAGATGAAGGAAGATGAAATTAATATTTAAAATTTTAACAGTGAAACCCCAGTCATTCTAAGATATTATTAATAATTTAATGTATTAATTTTTTTAAATTCCAAATTTAATAATTTGTTATACACAAATCTAAGTATAGTTATTTTGATTCTTGGTTTTAATGTTGTCTTAGTTGACAAAGATACCCTATAAACGTGTGGATTCAAATAGAAGTATATTGTTGGCTATACTTATGAAGTCATAATATTTAAGTAGAATGGTGGTTGCCAGAGGCTGGGGGAGGGTAGGATGGGAAGTTATTGTTAATGGGGACTGAATTTTAGTTTGGGAAGATGAAAAAGTTCCGGAAGTGGATGGTGGTTATAGTGATTGCATAACAATGTGAATGTACTTAATACCACTGAACTGTATACTGAAAAATGGTTACAATGATACATTTTGTGTGTGTTTTACCACAATTAAAAATAGTGATAAAAAAATGCTTGCTGAGAACCATTCACATATTAATCACTAAGTAAAAGTTAATGTTAATAATTGCCATTATTTTTATACTACTATCATTACTAATTGTCCCCAGGGGCCCATCATATTTCTCAGACACTGCCCCGATTCTGGTTCAATAATCAATTACCTTACCCATTTTGTGTCACATAGTCCCTTCTACATAGCGGGAACTCAGGAAATAATTGTTAAATAAATGATGTGATGACAATGTACTACAATCTTTCTCTCTTTTTTTTCTTTTCTTTAGGGATTTAGTTTTGTGAAAACGGACATGGCTTATAATTCAATGTCTGGTTCATTTTAATTTGATATCTGAAGTGTACTAATGGCAATCTGCATATATTCACATTCATGGTAGAAATTTATAGCTAAGAAAGTTAAGCACATATAGCACAGATATACTTTTTACTTCAGAAATTATGTTTCCATATACTTGTTTTGGCCATTTAAAAAGTTTCACTTTGTAACTTTTTAAAAGATGTCTTGTAAAAAGCTGTGTCAAGTTAAAATGATTGCCTTGGACAAGAGTGGCTTTAAGGTGATTTTAAAATATAGTCACGCACCACAGAATGACATTTGTCAATAATGGACCGCATATGCAATGGTGGTCCCATAATATTATCATACTGTATTTTTATGGGTAGTATGCCTTTTCTGTTTAGATATGCTTAGATGCACAAATACTTACCATTGTGTTACATTGGCCTACAGTATTCAGCACAGTCACGTGACGTACAGGTTAGTAGCCCAGGAGCAATAGGCTTTCCATACAGCCTAGCTGTGTAGGAGGCTACACCATCTAGGTTTGTGTAAGTCCACTCTATGGTGTTCGCACAATGACGCATTTCTCAGAATGGATCCCCGTCGTTAAGCAGTGCATGACTGTGTATATGTTGTGAAAGTGTGATTGAAAACAGTTTTTAAGTGAGTTACATGTGGAAAATATGTACTCAGAAGAAGAAAAGGGAACAGTTGGTCTGAATCTTTTACAGCTAAAACTCTGCCTCTTTCTTGCCCACTTAACCAATATTATTTGACTCATCTGATCTCATTTCAAAAGTACCTGCCTTTTCTTTCTTCACTGGTTACCGGTAACCTTTTTATGCAACTGTCTAGCTCAGCAGCCTACTTTCCAGCAAAATGTAATCACAATTCCCACTTCTCTCTTGGCTTTACGGTCTCCCCCTCCTTTTTACCCCCCTTGCCTGTGAATCAGCAGATGTGGCTGACGTCATCTTTTTATTTAGCAGTCTCACTGGTGTTAAATGTCGCTCCGCCACAAGTCAAGCGTGGTGAGCCTGCTTCTGCAGTTTTTACCCTTATTTAAATTGCTGGAAGTTTTCAATAAACAAAGAATTTTGAATTGTGACATTTTACTTTAAAAAAAAACCAAAAAACCCTGGAATCAGATTTGGATCAAGAGTCTCTTACAACCTGCAGCTGAATCAATGATCAATGCAATGA
Organism: Propithecus coquereli; assembly: GCF_000956105.1. Lineage (NCBI taxonomy): Eukaryota > Metazoa > Chordata > Mammalia > Primates > Indriidae > Propithecus > Propithecus coquereli. Next base: position 10,802,633 of record NW_012149063.1, read on the forward strand.
TTTCATACCCTCTTGCCATGCTTTTCAAAATACTACCAGTTGACCAAAATCTAAGATATTGATGCTTTAAGTTTTTATCAAAGAGATGGTAGATGAGCTCACTTAATGATCTAGGCCTGTCCTAAACATTAAAAAAATCATAAATGTAAGATTGTTTTCACAAGACAGCTGTGAAACAACAGACACAATATATGCACACATAAAACCTTAGAAAATGTACTTGTATTTTCTTATATAAAATTTATTTATAAAAACATATTAAAATTATATTCTTAATATATTTCATATATTTTATTAACATATTCATATAAATATACCATTTATAAGGTATATAAAATTTATAATATATAAACATTTATAAAATCTATAACCCTTAGTCAGTTTATAGCAGGCCGCTCTACATTCTCACTGTGTACCTTGCTCTAGTTGAGGATGTGCACTGTTCACAGTTCTCAGAGAGGACCTATGTGCCCATCTGGTGGCCTGCTCCCTGCCGGGGAGTAGAATGCATCCAGGGGTGAGAGGGTGGGAGTGGCTCCTTCAAAGAAGGCAGGACAGTCTTCAGCTACTAAAATAGGTCTCAAGAGGGAAATGGCACATGCACTACCATTTACTTGACATTTACATCTGGAGGTCTCAAAGGCACCTTTATGTTTTTAACTTTTTGTTCTAAACCAATCTTTTGATCCCCAACTTGCCAACGAAGCCGGTTCCTCTTGCTGTTCCTGTCGTTGTACGAGGCACCTCCATGCACTCTGTCGCTCCCCAGGGTCGCCTTTGGTGCTTCACTCCCTCACTGTACACCCTCACCCATGTCAAGCCTTAACCATCCATCCCTAAAATATACCCGAAACTCATTCTCTTTTCTCATCTCTCTTGCCATAGCTTTCCCATTTCTTGCTTTCCTCCATCCATTTCTCAAAATACAAATCCAATCCTGTCTCCGCCCTGTTTATTTTTTATTATTTTTTTATTTTTAACAGGGTCTCACTCTGCTGCCCAGGCTGGAGTGCAGGGGTGCGATCGTAGCTCACTGCAGCCTCGAACTCCTGACTCTGCCCTGTTTTAAGTCTTTCACCTCCTCCCATTGCACTTAGGAACAACAACAATTAAAAAAAAAAACAAATCCTTTATTTGGCTCCAAATTGTATCTCCTGCTATGACTACCACCTCATTTCATGCCCTCCTCCCCTTTTCACTCTGCTCAAACTCTGCTTCTCTTTTTTGATTACTTGGTACGCCCAGCTTGTTCTTGCCTCAGAGCCTTTGCACATGCCATTCCCTCTGTCTGGAATGTTCCCTCCCTCTTGCCCTGCAGACTTAGCTTAAATGCTACTTTTCCTCCCCTGCAGTTAAATTAGGTTTCTCTCTTATTTTTTTCTCATGATACCATGTTCTTTTCCTTCTTGCATTTAATATTTGTAATCGTATGCTTAGGTATTTATTTAATGTCTCTCCCATTAGACCGTAAGTCCATGAGAGCCAGGACAAATCTGTTTGGTTTAATACTATATTTCCAATTCCTAGCCCTGTGTCTGACACATATTAGGGCTCAGTATATATTTGCATGAATGAATAAATGAATGTCTTTTTATAAAAAGAGAACAATAATATCACATTCCTAACATTTTCCCCTTGGTTGTTAAAGGTAGTAAGTAGGTGGCCCTCTCATCTAGAAGACATTGACTAGATATGCTTTTATAGTTTTATGGGATTCCGAATATCCTGGTGTTTGCTGTTCAGAGGGAGACTACCACTTATACTTATTTCATGGTTTCTGACACTTGGTTAACAATTTAATTTTAAATCACTATTGAGACTTGCCTCAAATGGAAAAAGGAATTTATCTAGGTTGTTTAAAATGTATGAGCCTTACTGTACTGTGCAGAACAGCAAAAATCATTTGCTGCTTTGGTAGTAAAAAAAAAATGTATTTTCTCCCTGTGTGTTACTTTCCCCCCAACAATGTGCAAAGTTGCAGATGCTATATTATCTCTGTAATAAAAAGAGTTTGATTGAATGGTAAGTGAGGCTGTGACAGCCATATTAAAATGTACTTTTCCAGCATATGCTCCGTTTCAGGGGTAACAGGGACGCAAATGTGCAGTGAAACGATGGATTTGACTGCGACAACTTCTTACTTGGTGATTCGACAGAACTCAAGCATGTCTTTCATTGCCGGTGGTTTCTGCTGCACGGGAGTTGTCTGGGGAGTGCCTGCCTCCTCGCTCAGCCCGGTGTGCGGGTGATTTTCTCTAGATGCCTTCTCTACACCCAATGGCTGAATGCTCTTGGAACATAATTTCTTACTGTTTTCTTCTTAATTAAAAAAAAAAATCATTGACTGTCACATATGGCAATCTTTTCATAATTGCACTTCTGCTAATTTGAAAATCTGTTACAAAGTGTGTAGAGTTAAACTCTATTGTTTGCTTGGAGTCTTACTAAAAACTCAGGCTGGGAACCTTCCCACCAGGTTTACATATGATGTCTTCACTGTGCTGTGGTGTGGGACATAGAAAACATGCTGCCACGCACCCTTCATGAAAAGGAGGCCAGTACTTATTCCGAGTCAGTGTGTGTTAAACATCTGTGTGCAAAATACTATGTTAGACCCCGTGTGGGATGCACCACAGATTGAACAAATAAATACTACCTCTACTGGGAGACAATTGTGGAGTATTTAGATACCAATCCAATAATTTATGCACAGGGCTGTTTTGTCTTCAGGGTACATCCACATGCACTGTATTGTCTGGTCTTCAACCCTATGAAGTAGGTGGCGGAGGGGGACTGATATTGTTATACCCATTCGCTGACGGGAAGACCGAGCTTCAGATGAGTTATGTCCTGTCCAAGGTTGTATGGCTGGTAAGTGGCAGAACTGGCATGCAAAGCCACGTTTTAGACCCTAAGTCCCCAGTCCTAAATTCCATAGTACATCCTGTAGTAACTCAGAAAAGGGAAAGATCCATGTTCATGTGCCACTGGGATGGTGGCCAAGGGCATCCTACACATAGCCTGTGTGCCCCCTACTCTCACAGTTTTGGGAAAGACCCTGGAAGCTGACCTGCTAGCCTCTGTCTGGACCTTGGCCCTTCCTCTCTCGCTCCATCAGTTATATCCTCTTTTCGGCGTTGCTGCTGTCTTGACCTTACCCCTGGCTCTCACCCATCTCTCCTCTCCCAGATTTTTCCTTGATCCCGCTTCTCTTTCATGTCACCAGGCTGTCTCCTTTCTTCTCTCTGCTGTGAGAGCGTCAGCTATTCCCCCGTTATGAATGCCAACTGCTCCTCAACCTGGAACTGCATGTCAGTAAGGTCACCCGTGTAGCCTGCATTCCCGTTTCCAGTCCTCATTCTACGTGTCTCCATGCTGTCTCTGCCTGTGTGCACCAGCCACCAGTTCCTGAGTGTCTCCTGCTGGGCTCTGGGCACCTTTTCTGGTGGCTGCACTCCGGCTGCTGTTGTGTCTTCCTGTGCTCTTCCTCCACTGCTCCTTAAACAGTGATGCTCCTGCAGTTGTTCCCTGGCCCGACATGAGAACTGAGCTACCCATGCGCCATCTCCTTGTGTCCAGTAGCTCCTGTACCATCAAAAACATGGCCACTCCCTGAATCTCCAGTTCCTGCTCTCTCCTAAGGTTATAATCTCTATACATCCCATCACACTGTGCCCAAATGCAGCTGAAATGCTCTTCATCTCTTATTGGAGTCACTCTCCAGTTTCCCCAAGTAAAAACCTTGGTGTCTTCTTCACGTGGGGTCATCAGGAAACCTTGACGCTTTTATCTCAGAATTATTTATTGTGCCCTCATCATTGGCCTCCCTTTCAGTCTCACCCCACTCCAGAAAGTCTTCCATTCCACTTCTAGAGTTACCTTCCTCTCAATTTAGTTTGATTGTATCACTCTCTTGGTTAAAGGTCCCCGACTCCCTCTTGTCTTCCTTACAGGGACAGAACCACTTCCCTTCACAGTCACTGGCAACGGTGGCCTGCATGCAGGTGGCACTCAAAAGTAGTTGTTGAATGAATGACTCTGGTTCCAATCTCGCTTGTCAACTCTGTCTCCCTGTGACCTGCCCCATGCTGCTGTGAACTCAGCTTCTCGCCATTTCCCAGACACCTTCAGCTTTTTTACTGTTTCCTGCTTTTGCAGTTTTTCTTCTTTTCTTCTGTGTACCTTATTAAATTTCAGCTCAAATTTATTTTCTCTTGGGCACCTTATAATTTACTGCTCGGTTCTGAAAAAGAAATAGTTTTTGTATTTTCTTCATTTTCATTGTTGCATTCAATCAACCCTCATTACATTTCTTCCTTTTTTGTTGTTTCCCACTTCTGTTGTTAATTTTTATATTTCTGATTCTAGAAGCTTTTTTCTGAGTTCTCCAAAATGCTTGAGTGAGGATATGTAATTCCATTTGGAGCGTTGTGTTACAGCTTTCTTCTGCTTCATGGTTTCTTGGTGGGGAGAGTTTTCAGCAGCTGTTTGGTTTTGTTCTGGTATTTTTCCATTTCCAGGCATATCATGGGCACTTTTCCTGGTCCAGGAGCTCTCATTACTGGCCGCATAAGGAGGTGCCGTTTCTCTAACGCATGGTGGTAGTGGACGGTGAGGGTCTGGTGCATCTTGCTTCTCTTTCACTGGCTCAGTATCCTCAATTTCTCCCTCTTCCTTTGCTGCCATGGCAACACCTCTCCTCTAATACTCCTCTCCCGGAAGTAGCAGTTCTCCGAAGCCTGTGGTCTTTCTCACCTTTAGGCATTTTCCCTACTTGTAGCTGGTGCTGAGAACTATAAGGTCTTGGACCTGTTTTTGATATGTTGGCACGTAATGCAGGACTTTCTTTCTTTGGGGGTTATTTTGTCTGTGCTTTATCAAAGTCCTTTCCATCCCCTATTTCCCTTTTCACAGTTTCTCCATTCTTTATACCTGCTGGTTTGCAGCAGCAGTAGTGGGAGCTCTGTTGGAAATTAGTGTATTTCTGCACTTATAGGTAATTTGAAATTGATTGTATTCTCTATCCCTAATAATGCTAAATGGCTTGGGTCTTGTGATGGTATTTGCCCTCTTATTGTGGTCAACAAAATGTTTAGAGCTGTGAAGGAAATGTAGAGAGTTTTGGACCCATTTGGCTGCCACTGTCCTCCAAATCCTAAAAGCTCCTGCAAAGAAAGTCATATTCTCCTCACTTGTAGATGAGAAAACTAAGACTCAGAAAGGATAAATGACTTGGACAAAACTGCACAGATAAATGCCAGGATATAAAGACACCCTGTTCTTTTGTGTGTATGTGTGAGAAAGTTTCATCCCATATTATGAAGGTTATTTATGGCATAGTGGAGGGGCAATGTAAATCTCCATGATGAGTTTTATAATAAAAGTATTATGGGGAAGTGAAGGTGCTCTAAAAATGTTTAATGTGTCTTTTAAAAATATTTCAGATTTCGTTGTGGGTGTGATGGTGTATAAATATTTACAAACTTAAAGTTTGTGTGGCTTTATCTTTTTACAGTGAATTTTTTTCTATGTTTCTCTTGATGCATATTGTTGAAGACTGATAAAAAAAACATGTAATTTGATTTGTAACCTTGATGTTAGTTGTTTTAGAGTTAGAAAAGGACAGCCACTGGGGGGAACGCGGTTCTGTTTTATTAAGGGAGGATCAGGAAATATTGTTCTTTGTGTATACAACGGTTGTCAGGTTCCTTTTGTTGTGAGGATGAGGATGGAGATGTTCGTGTCAAGTCTTTGTGGTCTCAGGGTTGCTCCTAGGCTTTTGGTTTGAGGGTTTGAGAACTGAGAGTGGCAGGTGTTTTAGAGGAAGATGAGAGTTGCCTGGTTTGTTTCATTTTCTATCTACACAAATAACATCTACTGAATGCTGTTTTTGGAAAAAAAAGTAAGTACAAAGAAAGAAAAAAAATCACTTGAAATTTCATTATACAGAATTAACTATTATTAATTTTCTGGTATTATTTGTCCTGCTGGGTTTTTTTTTTATATTGTATTTTTAAAACAAAATATTGTATGGCACATGCTAGTTTGCAGCCTACTTTTTTTGACATATCAATAAAATGTGAATATTTTCCAATAGATCATCTATGGCATGATGTTTAATAGCTATAAATTTATTCCTTTACATGGATGTGCCATACTTTACCTAACAGTCTCCTATTGTTGATTTAGGTCACTTTAGGTCATTTTCACGATTGTAGTAGTACAGTGAATATTCCTGCAAATACATCTTATATCTTTGTATACATTTCTGATATGTTAAGGGAGTTACTGACTCTTAAGATTGTCCTTTTCCTGTTTGGAAAGAAAAATAGAATAAAATGTACAGAAACTTTTTTATGCCTGTATACTTGCCTTCAACTTTTCATCTTTGTTTTGTGTTTGAATTTAAGAAATTCCCTATTTATAGGCTAATTTCTTGATGTACTTGGTTTTTGTCGTTCGGGGCTCACTTCTATAATCAAACTTTTCTATTTTCTACAACTTTGATACTGTTGACACTCAGATACCTTTTAGGCAATTTTTAAGTAAATCTTCAGTTGCTTTTGTAAAATCCCCAATTACAAGTTTTATTCAGAATCTCACATCAGCACACGTAAACGCTGATCAGTTATCAATCATTCTTCCTTCCTTCAGCAGGGGAGAGTTCTAAGACGAGTTACCTAAGTTTATCAAGGCCACCAATAGATATTTCAAACTCCAAGTACAAAATAATAACAACTATAGCTGCTACTATTTTATTGAGATTACTGTGTGCCAGGAATCAAGCCAAGTATTTTACATGCATTACCTTATTTTATCACAACCACCATATAGATTCTACGATAATTCCCATTTCACAGATGATGAAAACAGAGGCACGGACACTTACACAGAAGCCAGTAAATCTGACTGTTCTCTAAACAGCTACACTGTGTGCTTTCCAAGACTGAATTCTTGATGCTTCACCCTGTAGAGTCTTCCTAAGCATTTCTTATCTTGATAAAGGGTACAGTATCTACCCAAGAGCTCCAGAAAATTGGAAGACACCCTTCTCTCTCATTTGTCAGTATCTGCTGTTGATTCCTCCCTCCAAATGTATCTTGGATAACACACCTGTTCTCCACACCAACTGCAACTACCCAGACCAAGCCTCATCATCTCCTGCCTCAAGGACTCACTCCTCAGGTCTAGTCCTCACACAATAGAGTAGTCTTTTAAAAATGCAGATCGAGTCTTTCACTCCCCTGTTTAAAGCTTCCCAGTGATTTCCCATTGTACTTGAAAGGCAATAAAAATCACTACTCTGACTAGGAAGGCAGCAGCTTGCCTTCCCAGGTAAGCCTTCCTCTTACCTCCCTTGATTGCCTGGGCCGCACTTTCCCTTCCTCAGGGCTTCTCCACGGCTGTTCCTCCCACGAAATATTCCTCAGCGCCTTCTTCACCTGATTAACTCCTGCTCCTCTTTCCAGGTTCATTTTAAATGTCACTTCCACAGAGCAGAGGCTGTCTCAGATCCCGCCATATAAATGAGGAGCCCCCTTATATTCTCAGAGACACCTGCTCTCTACCTTCACGGCCCTGAACACAATTTATAATCCTAGACTCATTTGTGGGATTCTTTTTCTCATATCTGCCCCCGCTATAGCCTGGCAGCATCCCCAGGAGGCTGGGGCTGTGTCTATCTTGTTCACTCTTGAACTGCAACTCTAAGCACATGGTGGACATTCATCAAATATTTGAATGAAAAAAAGAAATGAAGCGTAAACATATTGTGCTCTGGCTGCACCTGGCTGTGAGATGAGCTGGGTGGCTTTCTCCTATCCAGGAGAATGGATATGTGTTTGATCCTCTGTGTTTGTCCAGCCAGAGCCTAAGGCCTCCAGGCATGAGACCCACCTTTTAGCCCAACGAAGGGGTGGTTCTGCTTCCAGGAAACAGAAGGTGATACATACTGGAAAAGTAAGACTCAAAGGAGGGTAGAAAGAGCCAGATCTCTGTGTCTGTCCTGGTCGGAGAGCCCAGTGTGATCCCTCACGGGATGAAGGATTGAATGAGACCCAGTTCTTAAAGTTTTTATTTGGTAAGCCATCTCCTCTGTCAATATTATAAAGTCAAACTTAGCAACAGTTACTATGGTTTTATTTTTTTTTTTCCTTCCTGCTCCTCTCAAGTAGAAGAATATCTGTGTTTAATCTTCTGTGGTATAAAATTTCATTAACTGTGAGTGTGTCATTTCTGCTTGCAAGGGCTTTCCATGGGAGCAGAAAGGAGATTACAAGGGGCCCTTCACGCTTGATTACCGTAGAGGAGGCGGTGTTCACCAAGAGCCTCTCAGAAACCGTAATTGTCATTCTGGCAATCCAAGCTCTCCTCCAAGGCACCTGTCTTCGGGATAGTTTAAGGCTCACAGTAGTTTCGGTTTTGAAGATAGTTCCTTTTTCTAATCATGCGCTGTTCCTGCCTAAAGCAGTGAAGCCACAGAAGAACTATGTTGATTTAAATTCTGAATTCCTATAACAGTGACAGTTACCTCCTAGGCACCGGCGCCAAATGGAGACAATGTCCTTATTGCTGCTCTACTGCATTTTCATCAGACTACAAATGATGGCAGCAGCCATCCTGGCCTCGTGCTTGTCATTGTACAATTTTGCCTTTTGAAATGCTGGACTCCAAGCAGAAAAAAACGTGCTTTGTCGTATTTGCCATGCTTGTATGTTTATTCTTTGGATTCTTAAGAATATCTGAGGCTGAAGAGTGGTATTCGTTTAAAACTTCTCTTGGACATATGAGCCACTACACCAAAATGGTCTCTGAAACTTGGAAATTGCATGGGCTGAGTAGTAGATTGCTAATTCTTAGGTTAGAAACCACCATCCATTTTCTTAAATTGTTGCCCAAAAGGTATAATTCAAGGTTGCCTTGAATGTTATCACTTCATTTCTCCTCTTTAAAAATAGTGTTAATGTTAGTACTGTTACTAGCAACTAATCCCCATTAGTAACAGCGAGGATTGGCGAACTTTCTCTGTAAAGGGCTAGATTATAAATATTTGAGGGTTCATGGGCCATAATTTCTGTTGCTGACCACTCTACTCTGCTGTCATAGTGCAAACCATACATGGATAATTCCGTGAATAAACAGGCATGCTGCATTCCAGTAAAACTTTTATTATAAAATAAGCAGAGGGCTAGATTTGGCCCATGGGCCATAGTTTTCAAACCAAAACATTTGAGGCAGGGGTGACGATTTGGATGAAACAAAGAAATAGGAGACTTTTCCTCTCATATAGTCAGGGCCTGAACTCAGATTTCAGAGAGAAGCTCAGTATGATTGCATTAGATGCCATCTATATCACGGACAACAAGATTGGGTTATTTGAGGCCACTTGAATAAAACCAAATTTAGATAGGCAGAGAGATGTAAATTCTTATAATTAATGCTAATACTTCTAGACTGTCTTGGGTCAGCATGAGTTAGATGTCTGCTATTCCTTCCTTTTTTGGCTTGATGAAATAATTGTTCCCGGTACAAACCCATCTTAGAATTATTTTGGATCTTCTGCTAAAATAATATGACCTTTTGGCAAGTAATACCTCAGGGACCGTTACATGATTACTACTACTGCCCCTAGTGTGGTCGGTATGAGGGACCACTGGGTTCTCTGCAGCTTCTGAACATTTCTGACAGAGTGGACTAGACAGAGTCTGTAGAAGGTGGCAGGTATTGGGAACATTCAAACACTCTGTAAGAGTAGAAGTTGTCACCATTGATGAGTTGTGAGAAGGTAGATTTCAGGAGTTACTTTTGAAGGAGTAGAAATGGAGCATAAATTGAGTTGACAGTCATTTTCTTCTGTGAGGAAATCTCTTCCAGGAGACGTGAGAATTTCATATATTGATGATTAAATTTGATATGGATAAAGGTTGGTTAATAATTCAGTGGTTTAGTAGAATTTTAGATGTGGTCCAACTGCTTCCATTTACAGTTGGGGAAATGGAGGTTATCCCGGGTAATATCCCAGTAACATTTTGCTGTATTATCAACATGCTGTATATTCTAAAGGGATAAACTCAGAGCCAGGAAGTCAAAGGTGGATATAACAGTTAGTATATTCATTATGTTCGTGTTGATTTTACCCATCATTGTAGTGGAGGTAGGGCTTTGAGTTGTCAGATTTATCAAATAAAAATTCTGGACATTGCTATGGTTCGAATGTTTGTCACCTCCAAAGCTTAATCCTCAATATGGCAGTATAGAGACGTTGGGCCTTTGATAGGTGATTAGGTCATGAGGGTTCTGCCCTCATGAATGGATTGGTCCATTCATGGATTAATGGATTAATGGGTTATCATGGGACTAGGACTGGTGGCTTTATAAGAAGAGGAAGAGAGACCTGAGCTAACACACTCAGCCCCCTTGCTATGTGGCATCCTGTACTGCCTTGGGACTCAGAAGAGAGCCCTCCCACCCTCACCCCCAGCAAGAAAGCCCTCACCAGATGCAGCTCTTTGGCCTTGGACTTCTCAGCCTCCATAACTGTAAGCAATAAATTCCTTTCCTTTATAAATTACCCAGTTTCAGGTATCCTGTTATAAGCAACAGAAAACAAACTAAGAGAAACACCAAATTAAATTTGAATTTTAGATAAACAAGGAATCATTTTTCAGTATAAACATTTAGTATTTTTTTTTTTTTTTTGAGAGAGAGTCTCACTGTGTTGCCTGGGCTAGAGTGCCGTGGTGTCAGCCTAGCTCACAGCAACCTCAAACTCCTGGGCTCAAGCGATCCTACTGCCTCAGCCTCCCGAGTAGCTGGGACTACAGGCATGCGCCACCATGCCCGGCTAATTTTTCCTATATATATTTTTAGTTGTCCAGCTAATTTCTTTCTATTTTTAGTAGAGACGGGGTGTCGCTCTTGCTCAGGCTGATCTCGAACTCCTGAGCTCAAACAATCCGCCCGCCTCGGCCTCCCAGAGTGCTAGGATTACAGGCGTGAGCCACCGCACCCGGCCTTAAACATTTAGTATTAAATGCAATGTTTGAGACATACTTATACTAAAAATGATTCCTTATTTATTTGACATTCAGATTTAACTAGATGTCCTGTATTTTATTTGACAACCCTGCTGGGGGCAAACAAGATGAAAATTGAGAAAAACTAGCTAGTGGTGGTTAGTAGAATGCACTAGCTTCCAAGTCCTAGCACCCACCTGGAGAGCTTATTAAAAATACCAGAGAGTAGGGAGTAGTATTTCTAAACAGTATCCCCAAGTGTGAAAAGCTCTGGGGCCTGCTGTTTTATAATGTTCACTTGCTAGCGCTTTGCGGAACACGAAGTCTCAAGGAGGTAGTTCTCTGATGTTGACACCATTGCCCTCCACCAGCTGAGACTCCCGAAGGCTTCTGCTCCGTTGATGTGGTGGTTGGGTACTAACAGAGGTTGTCTTCAGTTCTTACTTACCAGTGACCCAGCCCCTCACCTGGATCCTTTGTATGACAGTGTGACATCGGGGCCTGGGTTTAGAGGAATGTTAGGAACAAACTCAGTAAAGTTAACTGATCTGGGGAGGGGCTTGACAGAGAAATGGTTCATTTCAAAATCCTGTAGAGCTTTCTTTCCAACCCCCTGTACTCACTCAGTTTCTCTGTTCTCCCAGTTTTCACTGTTGCTTTCTGAATGTCAGCACTTTTGGGTTTAAAATGACCTTGGAAGAAATCATTTGGTCTAAAATCCTTGGAATCCATTCAAACCTTGGTTTTCACATCATCTGTGGTTTGACCTTGTCGTCTGTGATTTCTGTGCTGGGGGTAGGAGGCAAGTCGAAGTTGGGGATCAACAGTTGAGAAGCTCAGCTCCCCTCAGCTCCTCCTCTCCTGCCTTGGTGGACCATTGGGCAGCTAGGTGGTTTCGTGGGCTCATGAGAGAGGAGCTTTCCTCTTTGATGGCAGAAAAGCTGTCCACCTCTGTGGTGAATTAGAGGAAAAAAGCAAAGCATTGGTGTTTAGAGAAAGCAGCATAGTCTCTGAGAAAAAAGGCCCCTTCCATGGATAGGAGATGTTAGACTATAAGGAGAAATGTAACTTTGACTATAGCTTTGGTATTTTGTGGAATTAAACTGTGAAGGTTTGGCTAACAGGGTGATACCTGGTGTGGAGGTTTTAGCTTGAATACTTAATTATCTTGAAGTGCCCAGCCCTTTCTCTGTGATGTTGTGTAATGTCCTCTACCCTAACAAAGGAACAAGAAGGGGCCGTTTCAAACATGTTTTTGTTTAGTAATTTCATAAATAGCTGCTCAGATGGCCTTCCTCAGGCAACTCCTAAAACCCAGCAGTTGGTAGGTTTAGCCGGCGCTGCTTGGGGAAGTCATGTGGAAAAGAGCCGATGCGGCATCTGAGGCAGCACGAGGAGTTCACCAGATCATCTCATGGCGCAGCCGAAAGGCCAGGCAGGGGAGCTGCCATGAATGGCACATGCTCCCCAAATCTGGATCTAAGGAGCTGCTGGAGCATTGCAAGTAGGCACTCGGTGCACACATCTACTGTTTGAAGACAAGATTAATGCAAATAATTTATCCAAGTGTTTTTCTTGTAAGTATGTTTTTGAACTAGAATATGCTTATTTAAAACAGAACTCAGGCATGCTTACTCACTTTGAAACTGGGGCCAACGACATCAGCCCAGGCCAACTCATTTGTTTGTCTTTTCCCCTGATTCGTGGGGATTAGATCAGATCAGAACATTAGAGCAAAATTACACCTGCAACTCTCTCTCTCGCACCCTTTCTCTCTCTCTCTCTCTCTCTCTCTCAGTATGACTTGGATTTTGTGATAGTTGCACCTGACTAAGATTATCCTAACGAACAAGTTAAAAAAAATAAATGTTCTACATGTTCACTTTTAGCTGGGCTTCCTTGAGTTGAATATATGTGTGCCTTAACATTGGAGAGCCAAATGTTTAGCTTTCTAATTTGTAAATATAATTGAGTCCCATTAAGAATTTAATGTCACTTATCCCTAATGTGATTTTATATAAATTCATGAACATTATTTTGGATGGTCAAGATTCATTGGGTTCTATAGTAGTTGATTCTCAATTATGAACATATGAATTATCCAGATCATTTAAAATCTTAAACCAACTTCCTTCTGGAATGTGCTTTTAGGCATCTTTTCTTGGCCATCAAGTAGCTGTACATGCAAGGATACAAACTTTTTCTAAAGGCCTAGATTTTTGCATTATTAGGAAGTTATGCAAAATGAATCATATAGTATACTTTGTAACCAAATATAAATGACATTTGTGTTATATATACTTCTGACCTATCAGTTCTATTACTGTATTTTCAGGCAGGAAAAAATATTGAATAGATGTACTTTTTCTGTCTGAAGGAAATATATTAATGATCTCTTCAGACATGAAATGTGGCCTATGAGTAATTACAAATCTTCATTATTATTAATTTGCTATATTTATGTATTGCTTCACAGTTTAGAAATTACTTTTATATCCATTGCCTCACTCGTTACTTAGCAACAGCCCAGAATTGTTTTGGATGAGGTGTGCAGGGGTCATTATCTCCAGTTTGCAGATGAATGAATAAAATGAGGTTCAGAAAGGTTGTGACTTGGCTGGGGAACCAATAGCTATTAAATGATGGAGAGGGGACTAACATGCTAGTCTTTTTAAAAGACTTTTTACTGTGGAAGTTTAAACACGTGCAAAGTAAACAGAATACTACAGTGAACCTCCAAGTACCCATCACTCAGCCACAATTACTGATATTCTGCCATCCTTGTATCATCTATACATTCACAGCTCTCAGCCCCATGTGATGACAATGGCAGTGATTTTTTAAATAGTTTTTCAAAGTAGAGTTTATGTACATTGGAAAGCACTAATCTTAGCTGGGCAGTTTTGACAAATGGATATGCCCATGTAACCCATACCCCTACCATGATAGTTCTGTCTCCCCAGAAAATCTCTCAGTCAACCCCCACCCCCCACCCACCCACGCCAGTGCTGTTCTGATTGTTCTTTCACCTGAGACTAGTTTTGCTTGTTCTTGGACGTCACATGAATCGACTCTCTCAGTATGTACTCTTTTGTGTCTGCTTCTTTCATTCAGGATCATGTCTGTGAAGCTCTAGACTTTTGATCCAGAGTTCAGTACTGTTTGTTGAGACTGGAGCCATATCCCCATCTCATAGTTACAGAAAGATAATTCCCTGAATGATACTGTCAGAAAACCCAGTCTCTGGCCTCATGTCATCATTGCTTGAGCTCACATAGAGAGATTTCTGGTTTTCTTTTAATTTCAAAAATATTGCGGAGATACAAATGTTTTTGGTCACATGGATTGATTTTGTTATGCTTGAGTCAGGGTTATAAGTGGGCACATCACCCAGATAGTGTTCATTGTACCCATTAGATAGATTTTCACTCATCCCCCTTTCTCCACTCCCCCTTGCTTGATGTCCACTGAGTTTTACTTCCCTCTGTGCACATGTGTGCTCATTAGTTAGTTCCAGTTTAATAGCGAATACATGGGGTGTTTGTTTTTCCATTCTTTAGATACTTTACTTAGGATAATGGTCTCCAGTTCCATCCAAATTGTTGCAAAAGGCTTTAAATCATCCATCTTCATGGCTAAATATTAATAGTATTTCGTAGTATACACATACCACATTTTGTTAACCCACTCATGAATTGGATTAACTTGGTTAATTCCACACTGAGCACTTGAGTCGATTCCACATCTTTGCAATTGTGAATTGCGCTGCAATAAACATTCGAGTGCAGATGTCTTTTTGATAAAATGACTTCTTTTCCTTTGGGTAAATACCCAGTAGTAGGATTGCTGAATCAAATGGCAGGTCTACTTTTCGTTCTTTCAGAAATCTCCATACTGTTTTCCATAGAGGTTGTACTAATTTGCACTCACACCAACAGTGTAAAAGCATTCCTTTCTCTCTGCATCCACACCAGCATCTATTGTTTTTGGACTTTTTAAATAAAAGCCATTCTAACTGAGATAAGGTGATATCTCATTGTGGTTTTAATTTGCATTTCCCTGATAGTTAGTGACCTTTAGCATTTTTTCGTATGTTTATTGGCCATTTGTCTGTATCTTCTTTTGAAAAGCTTCTGTTCATGTCTTTTGCCCATTTTTTAATGGGGTTGGGGTTGTTTGGTTTTTTTTCTTTCTGAGTTGCTTGAGTTCTTTGTAGATTCTGGTTATTAGCCCTTTATCAGATGTATAGTTTGTGAATATTTTCTCCCATCCCGTAGGTTGTCTCTTTGCTCTGTTATTTCCTTAGCTGTGCAGAAGCTTTTTAATTTAATCAAGTCCTGTTTATTTATTTTTGTTGTTGTTGTGATTGCCGTTGAGGTCTTCTGCATAAATTCTTTGCCTAGGCTGATACCTAGAAGAGTTTTTCCACCTTTTTCTTCTAGAATGCTTATGGTTTCATGCTTTATATTTAAGTCTGTTATCCACCTTGAATTAATTTTTGTGAATGGTGAGAGATGTGGATCCTGTTTCAATCTTCTGCATGTGGCTATCCAGTTTTCCCAGCACCATTTATCGAATAGGGCTTCTTTTCCCCGGTGTATATTTTTGTCTGCTTTGTTAAAGATCAGTTGGCTATATGTGGATGATTTTATATCTGGGTTGTCTATTCTGTTCCATTGGTCTATGTCTCTATTTTTGTGCCAATACCATCCTGTTATGATTACTATAGCCTTGTAGTATAGTTCGAAGTCTGGTAATATGATGCCTCCACTTTTGTTCTTTTTGCTTAAGATTGCTTTGGCTATTCAGGCTCCTTTCTGGTTTCAAACAAATCATAGAATTATTTTTTCTAGATCTGTGAAATATGATGTTGGTATTTTGATGAGGGCATTGAGTCTGTCAATCACTTTGGGTAGTATGGACATTTTAACGATGTTGATTCTACTAATCCATAAGCATATGTTTTTCCATTTGTTTGTCTTGTCTGCAATTTCTTTTCTCAGCATTTCATAGTTCTCTTTGAAGGGATCTTTCACCTCCTTGGTTAAGTATATTCCTAGGTATTTTATTTTCTTTGTAGCTATTGTGAATGGTATTGAGTCTTTGATTTGACTCTCAGCTTGAATGTTATTGTTATATAGAAATGGTACTGATTTGTGTACACTGATTTTATAACCTGAGACTTTGCTGAATTTATTTATCAATTCCAGGAGTCTCTTGATGGAGTCTTTGGGGTTTTCTAGATACCAGATCACATTGTCAGCTGTTTTCTTGATGAAGGATCCATCATTCTTTCCAGTGACAGAGCTGATTCTGTCCCAAAGTTTGGTGATAGAGGAGATGCCACACCATGAAATAATTTGCCTATAGCTAGCTGAGGGGTAGGCACATCCCTACCCCTCAGTCCCATAATTTCCCCTAATGTACCTGCCTATATGTTTTTGGAGGCCTCTTGATAAAATTGGTTTTGAGATTGTGCTGATTTTTTAAGGTCAAGTACTAATAATTGTAAAATCCAGAAAACCATTTACCTGTCTCCTCATTTTTAATGGGATTACTCAATGGTTCAGTTTTGCTAATTAAGTAGAAGTGAAATGATCAAAATAGTGGTTAAATTACTGTACCCAGAGGTTGCATTTAATTTAATTTCATTTCATTTAAAAGAAATCAGTGAGGACTCAACAGTAGAATTAGATCCAAATGTGTTCTTCTGTGGGAAAATTTCTTTGAATTCTTTAACTCAATTATCTCCATTTTAGGTTGGGGAAGAATAGCACAGACCAAAAAAAAAAAAAAAATTAGAATTACCATTACTTTTAGCTTTGAGGGAAGAAATATGTAAGAGTTTTTATAGGAAATACTCCTAAGTGGAGCAGTGAACCCAAGGATGAACTCATTTATAAATGCCTCTGGCTCCTTTGACAGGAAGCAGTTTCTTTCCCAAAGAAAGTTTATACACTGATGTTGCCGAGTTACTCGTAGTTTCTTTAACTAATTGGAAAAGAAGAATGCCTCAAAGATAAAATTAACTTTGGCTTTGTTCCCTCTGCTGTTTGAGTTAAGTTTGAGTCAATACTGGGTGATTTTCCCCATGTGAAACTTATGAAGGATGTGACTGGCTTTGGTAATCAAAGCAGCAGTTGATGATCATTGCCAAGATCCTATTCGTTCATTAGGAGATGCAAAATAGCAATCTTCTAATTCTAATATTCTTCTTCGTTTATTAGAATGTTCCTATAAAAAATAACTTTTCCACAACAAGGGATCAGCTATCTGGAGGTATGCGATTTAAGAGAAAAGCAGGATAAACACATGATTCTTTCCCTTTATTTACCAGTTTCAAAATAAGTTGGTTAACTGGCCTCCTCTGAAGGGGACCAATGAACTTTTTAAAGAAGATCATCATAAACTTACGGATTTAAACACATTTGATATATTTCAGGCCATTTGCAGTCATTGTTCTTTTTAATAGTCAAATTGTCTCATTTTTGGCTAGAGTAGCCCTTCTAATTGGCTTCTAAGCTGTATGTGTGTGTGTGGGGGGGTCCGTGTGTGTGTGTATGTATCTTTCTATTTATAACATGTTCCTACTAGTCTTTGATAGACAAGATGTTCCAGGCTCTTTGTACTTTTGGTCCCTAGACCTGGAATTGGCCACTTCTCCAAGGAGCTCTAGTTCTTTCTGATGGAAATGGTATTTCAAGACACAGTATGAGGACCAGGGGGTGGAGATTAATTACTACTTGATTAGTCATTCTTTCTAGAACTTCTCACAGGATAAAATTGAGAAATTTTACCTTTATGTAAACTGCTTCATGAATTCATGCTACTTCCAATTCAAAGTGGAGATTATAAGGGATTTTTTTTTTTTAACGTAAAGTCATCAATTTACATCTTTACCTCTTTTCTCTCAGGTCAAAAATTCTGGTTCTTGCCGGGCGTGGTGGCTCATGCCTGTAATCCTAGCACTCTGGGAGGC
>NW_012149063.1:10821704-10822305 GCF_000956105.1 Propithecus coquereli
GCCTCGGCCTCCCAGAGTGCTAGGATTACAGGCGTGAGCCACCGCGCCCGGCCTTCAAAATCTTATATGGTCTGTTTTTCTGCCTATTCTTTTGCTCTTGTGTCTGAGTAAAGAAGGGGTTCAGGAAGATGAAACTCAAATATTAATCACTGGCTTCCATAGTACATGAATGGCTGGAGGCCTTGTGCAAAGTGATTTATGTGAAGCGAAGAGATCAGAAAACAGATTATAGCAGTTCAAACAGAGAATTTTGTATTGAGCAAATTTCAACTTTGGTTGACCCTCTTTCACCTGTTTTCTCACTTTGAACATTTTCTTGGAAAAGGGATTTTATCGCTAGAATTGAGATATTAAGAATACAAGGCAAAATTAACTGGCTATAATCCCCTCATGCCCATGCTGATTCTGGTTTTCCTTCATAGTCAAGCAAGCTCTATGTCATGATTTTTGTCAGATTTCTCCCACTGATCTCAAACTTTAATGTTGCTGTTATTATTATTATTTAATGAGAGGCAATGTGTAAGGCATTTTCACTAGTATTTTGTATTAAACAGGGTGGGGATACATGTGTACATGCACAGAGTTGATATCCAAGGCAAAA
>NW_012149063.1:10833495-10834828 GCF_000956105.1 Propithecus coquereli
GGCCAATCAGGCTGGTCTTGAACTCCTGGGCTCCAGCGAACTTCCCACCTCAGCCTCCTAAGTTGCTAGGATTATAGGCATGAGCCACCACACTTGGCCCAATGTTCTATTCTTAATGAGTTAGTTCAAGTTTGGGGTAATTATGAATAAAGCTGCTATGAACATTCCAAATTTGTCACTGGACATTTTCTATGCACCAAGTAGTGTTGTTTAATCCTCATTACAACCCTATGAAGTAGGCACTCTTAATAGCCCTATTTCACAAATAGGGAAACCTTGGGACAGAGAGGAGGCATACCTTCCCCAAGGTCACACTGCTAGAGAGTGGCAGAGTAGGAATGTGAACCTAGATGGTTTTAGAGACTGGAATCTTAACCGGTCACTGCTTGACAGCTACCTATTAGTTGTGGTGCTTTGAACTTTTAAATTTATCATCTTTATTTCTATGTGCTTCATAAAAGTTTAACGTGAACATTTCAATGATTTTTGGACATCGTCTCTCCCTGAGACGGCAAATTTGTAGTCTGAAGAAAGTATGATGTATAGAGAGGTGTTAGAATAATCCACAGGTCTCAGTTTTGATAAAGAAAATTTTAATACAGTATTAGCTGATCTGTATTAGAAAGTCTTCAGTGCTAGATCCTGAACATATATTACCTGTAATCTCCAAAGCTAATAAGCCCAGGTCCCCATTTAGCAGATGAGGGCATCAAGGATCAGATAGGCTGAGTAACCTGCCCTGGGTTTCATAGCTAGAAAACATCGACACTGGGATTTGAGCCAAGCCTGTTGAACTCCAAGACCGATGCTCTCTTTCCACAGTGCCAAAGACTTCCACTTGTGCCCAAAGGAAGCTCTCAATTTCAAGGAAATTGCAGTTATGTGATAACATTGGCCCCATCCATTTTTTTCTTCTCAGTCTATGACATCAAATTGCATTTCCAGAAGAATATCTTTGAATTATAATGGATGGCATTGTTCGCTGTCTCAACATTTTGAAATTTATTTCTATTTTACTGCCAATACCATCTAAATACAGGAAGCTTTAGTCATAAGAATGCTAAGATGTCTGATTTAGTTGTTAAATTTTGTTGTGTTCTAATGAACAAACAAGTTAAGTCACTGTGGAAACCAAATGGAAATCTAGAAGAAGATAGATACAGCAAGAAGCCTAAGAAATAGGGAAGTTTGACATACTTTAATTAAAGTAGCCTAAGAGGTAGAAGAGACTGACTCAAAGAGATTTTCATCCAGCATTATTCAGTTAAGCCATATATGAAAAACAATACCTATTATATAAATGTTATACTTGTTTTGGTCTATTTTATAATTT
>NW_012149063.1:10834878-10837932 GCF_000956105.1 Propithecus coquereli
AGTACCCTCTTAAATCTTGCCTTTCATTTTCTTTCTCTTTTCCTCTCCTCTCTCCCTTCCTTTTTTCCTTCCTCTCTATGTTGTTCTACAGATATTTATCAAACATCATGAAGCTTTGAGAAGCTTACAGACTAGTGGGTAAAACATATGGCTGAAAAAATTTGCAGAAATCTCTAATTGCAAACTGTGATAAATGCTAAAACAGAAACGCAGGTGCTACGAGACGGCGAAACACAGAGATCTGGCCCCGCCCGCAGGATCAGAGAACACGTCCCTGGGGGGCTGACAGTTGGGCTGAACTGGGATTCACGAGATGATAAGGAAAGGGAAAGAAGTGTGTTCCAGGTGGAGGGAATAAAATGTGCTTCAGGAAGTAAAAGGAAGAGTGACGGTGGGTTGGGATGAGGCGAGGGAGGGAGTGAGGGCAGATCCCACTGAGGTTTGTGGGGCCCGCTGGGGACTCTGGTCTCAATCCCAGGAGGGCCACACTAAGCCCAGTGAACGGTTGGGGCCCCATATCTTTGTGTTTCTGATTTTTGTGGGATAACACTAACCATACAGCTTATTGACCCCTTATGACCTGGAGTGGGACTTCCGAGGATGGCAGCCAGGATGATACCTTGTAACTGACAGCTGGCGGGAATCTCAGGAGAGGGCAGCCACTGAAGTTCTGCGGCACTAGGGATGCTCTCTTTGGATATCAGTAAAAGAACCAAACAGAAACCAATTCTGTTATGTCAGCACGCTCTGTCATGGAAGCCACAGGGCTTGTGGTTGATCAGCTCGCTCTGTCTGTAGGGTGGGCACGGCTCTTGTGAGGGAGTGGATGGCATCGGTTGCTCGGATGCTGCAGGTCAGCAGGAACGTGAACACGAATCCTTAACACACTGAGTGAGGCCCAGACCTCAAAGTGCAACCCTCACAGTCTCATGACTCCAGGTGATAACAGGTGGCTTCAAGAATCATGTAAGACCTGCTGTATGCAACAAGACCACAGAAAAGAAAATTATGAAACTAAGCCGTCCACACACAGTTCTTTCAACTTGCCCCTATTTGTGAGAGCAATTGTAACTATTGTTAACTACATTCAATTGCGGGGTGCATGCTCTTTCCTGGCTCCTTTAAATCTTTTCCTCATTAGTGACCCTTAGAAAAGTCACACTTCAACAACAAAAAAATAGATATTGGGAGATGGATAAGATTGGCATCATCGGTGTCATTCTCAAGGGTATTTTCTGGGCAAGTTGATACATATGGTGTTGGCGAGGCTGTGGGCATTGTAGGAAGAAAGCCAGAGAGGCATGGCTATTTGTCTTTGCCAACGTAGTGCAAGCTGTCAAAGCAAGGTTTGTCATTTTTCCTTCAATGACATGAGTCTATCTATTGTCTCTTTACTTCCCCCACTTCTTTCCCATATTCCTAAGCTCTGTTATAGGATAAAAAGTTTAATATAAGAAAACTGAGCCTAACATAAGCCATATCCAGTGCTGTCCTGTTAAACAGAGTATATGTAAGGATAAGCCATGTGCTGTCCTAGAAGGGGATCCGCAGATCTGCAGGTTTCACAGGGGGCAGAGAAAAGTGAAAACCTGGAGAAAAGAACATTGGCCAGGACACTAGAGGCTGGGCAAAGTATATGGTATGATAGGTTTGAGTGCTTACAGTGGATAAGACACTGGGCTAGGCATTTAAGGGCATAAAATGGTTTGAAACAACCAAGGAATTTACATTTCACACTGAGACCAACTGTAAATATAAGCAACATATAAAATGTCAAGTAATTGAAGAAAAGAACAGGTGAGGTGTCAGAAGGTGGTATATGATTTATTGCCAAATGGGTAGTGCTACCAGTGATGTGATTTTCTCTAGGAGCATCCAGACCCTTCAGTGATGAGGACCACGCAGGGTGTGCTTGCAGTGTTCAGCATAGTGGTAGACACTCGGTACATACTGGGATGAATGAATGAATGAACCATTCAAGGCTGGGGAACACTAGTGTTTTTTGCTTATTTAGATTTTTCTAAAAAGATATACTTTATGTACATTAACCTATGTACATCTTAAATGTAAGTGCAGTTTTTTCTATCTATATCTGTACACAAAACCACCTCCAGATGAAGACACAGAACATTTCTAACACACTGGAAGGTTCTCTCATGCCCTTTCCCGTCCATACTTCCCAGCAGTAATTGCCATTCTGACTGTGTCACCACACATTGATTTAGCCTGTCTTTTAACGTCATACAAATGGAATTATACAATGGTCCTATTTATATGTTGAGATTCTTCCATGTTGTTGCATGCTATTGCATGTATCAGTAGTTCCTTCTTTTTTATTTCTCTGTATTATTCCATTGTATGAATATTCCACAATATTCTATTTTTTTCCCCTGAAAATAAGGACATTTATTCTTCCTCATAACCAGAAGGAGGGAGACAGGTCCACACCTGGGTTAGTACAATGACTCAGAGATGGCAACAGGGGACATCTCTGTCCATTTTTCTCCTTCATCATCCTTAGCATGTTGGCATCCATCTTGGGACTTTTGTCTCATTGTCCTAAGATGGCCTCCAGCACTTCCTGCATGATTGTATCTTTACTCAATCTGCAACTTCATATTCACACTGAGGGCATGCTTTTTTGGTCCATATTGCTTTGTGTAGATCTTCTCTTGTGTGTCATTCTTGGCAGGTTATGGTATAGCTCTCCATTCATTTAACTATTCTTTAATATGATTTACTAGTTTATAACAAAGGATACAATTCAGGAAGAGCTAGATGGAAGAGATACATAGGACAAGGTACGGCGGGGGGGGGGGATGAGGAGAGCTTCTATGCCTTCTTTGGGTGCACCACTCTCCCAATACCTTGTTGTATTTGCCAACCAGGAAGCTCCCACAATGTTATATTCTTTTTTTTTTTTTTTTCCTGAAATAGGTTCTCATTCTGTTGCCCAGGCTGGAGTGAAGTGGCATGATCATAGCTCACTGCAACCTTGAACTCCTGGGCTCAAGCAATCCTCCTGCTTCAGCCTCCCAAGTAGCTAGGACTACA
>NW_012149063.1:10839067-10841367 GCF_000956105.1 Propithecus coquereli
TTTTGCTAGAAAACTCTGTTCATACAGGTTTAAATGCCAGTTTCTAAAGTATGTTAGTTTACAAATGCAATAATGAAGTAAATAAGTTAAATGTGTTAAATAATTGAGTATTAAATTTTCCATAATATATATTACTAAAGAGAATTGTTTTGTACTTGGTCAATAATGTGAATGAAAAAGAAAAGGGAAAAAAAAGAGAATTGTTTTGATGGGGAAAGGCAAATGTATCAGCTTTTTAGAGTAGTGTCAAAATGTTAGCAGAGCTGTATTTCCAAGGGAAGGATTTTATGAATCAAAATAATGGTACCTGAAGTGTCATTGTATTTATTTAACCTTAATATTCATTTTCAAAGAAGTAGAAATGGTAATGTTTTGCAATAGACATCACTGAAATGCAGTGTGACAAGAGCAGAGTTCCTTTTGATATTTCAACAGGAAAGAACTTAATAGCTTCCCTCTTCAGGCCTGTAGGATCCAATTGATTAAGGGTGGAAGAGAGAAATCTGAATGCTTGAGTTTCAAAATCTCTCACTATTTAAAGTTATGATGTTATGGCATAGGCAACTGTGTGCACCATCCTAGTGGCTTTTGTTTAATGAGAAAATTAGGAGACATCAATAAATATAGATCTCCCTCACCTAATTTAATTTTTTTCTAGGAATTAATAATTTGGGAAAATATGGGTTAGGAATGAGGAATCAAATAGAGTTGAAGTTTAAAGTTGGAGAAAATATGCCCAAATTCCATGTAATACTCAACATATGCAGCCCCTGGTACTTCATTAATCCTTGTCTTGTCAGAAGTTCCAAACTCAGTCTTTTGATAATATAGTTCCAAACTTATAATGAAAATGGATGGAAAAATTAGATTTTATTTTTTAAACTATTTTTTAGTGGACCTTATCTGTTCTGAAGTGATAATTAGTTTCTTAATAGTTTTCACCAAAAACAAGGTGTTAGTATGATATTAGACAAAAATACATATAGAATAGACTGTCAGAGCTGGAAGGAGCTTTGTAATCATCCAGCAGCCTAGCAGCCTTGTTTTATAAATAAAGAGATGAACAATTCACAAATGTGAATTTTTGAATACCGACCACGTTCCTCCAGGCACTAGATCAGGCATCTTGTGTCCCATGAGTTGCCTAGTGATGTTGGAAACAACTTACAGAGGAAGAAGAGTCCATTTCACAAGAGATCCCTTCCATCAGTGCCGTGGGAAACAGGACCAATTATAAGTGATTTCCAAACGCATGGCTTTGAACTATTTGGAGTGTGAGGACCTTTTTCAACCTGTAAAATTTCATGGTCTTCAATGTAGTAATCAATGGATTTTAATGTATTCAGTTTGCAGGTAATACTTGCTCTGTGTGTGCTTTTTGGGCCCCTTACAATAATTGCATAGTCTCCAAGGGGGGTCCTTGGCCCTTACATTGTGAATCGCTAGTAAAGACCTCAAAGGCAATGTGAAAACTCAAGAGCATTATCAGTAGGGCACATGATTTTTTAAAAAAATTTTTTTTCAGTGTTTTGTACTAATTATTGTCTCCATTAAACATATGTATGTTTCAGCTGGGCGTGGTGGCTCATGCCTGTAATCTTAGCACTTTGGAGGCTGAGGCAGGAGGATTGCTTGAGGCCAGGAGTTCAAGACCAGTTTGAGCAACATAGCAAGACCCCCCCCCATCTCTACAAAAAATAAGAAAAATAAGCTGGACATGGTGACATGCACCTGTAGTCCCAGCTGCTCATGAGGCCGAGGCGGGAGTATCACTTGAATCTGGATGTTCAAGGCTGCAGTGAGCTATGATTGCACCACTACAGTCCAGCCTGGATGACAGAGCAAGACCCTGTCTCAAAACAAACAAGCAAAACAAACAAACATGTATGTTTCTCCAGAATGACTAAACACATCCCCCAAAGTTGGCATAGAACACTTAATTTAGTTCATACTGTTTTGAAGTTCTAGTTCTGGGATTGAATAATTATCCCTCAGCAGTATTAGAGGTCATTGGCTCTTTTGTGGTGGCTTTAAATCAGAAAATTTAGGCCAGCTGTTGGAAGCATGGCAGCCTTTTTCGGTGGTGAGTGTGATCTGGGGCGGGTCTCTTTCCCTACCACTGGCCTACATCTGACGAGACTGAAGCAGCTAGTACCCTCTTAAATCTTGCCTTTCATTTTCTTTCTCTTTTCCTCTCCTCTCTCCCTTCCTTTTTTCCTTCCTCTCTATGTTGTTCTACAGATATTTATCGAACATCATGAAGCTTTGAGAAGCTTACAGACTAGTGGGTAAAACATATG
>NW_012149063.1:10845652-10859836 GCF_000956105.1 Propithecus coquereli
GAAACATTGCATAATTTATGGCAGTACCACTATGTTAACCTAATTTATTAATAGTATTTAACATTATTTTGACCTGAGTTTGCACACGACAGATATGTTTATACTTTAAAGAATATATATAGCAGTTATTTTAAAGACTGAGTCAGTTAAAACACTCAGTCTTCTGCTACTTGCTCAAGGATTTGGTTGCCATTCCAGTAATCCAAGGGACACTAGAAATGTGATATTGGCGACTGAATGTTCCAGATGTCATTGATATGAAAGCCGTACCAGATAGAGGACCCAACAGGAGATTTCCCATTTGCACAACTTGAGTTACGACATCCCCGTAAGAGTCTGTTCTTTCATGTGGGTTTAAGACTTAGATTGTCTATTGTTTCAGGATGTGAGGCTTAGGAAAATTACTTATGTCGAAGAGTACACATTCAAACTCATTTTTATAACAGTTTGTAAACCTAGTAGACAGAGAAATGTCATCTGTGCATATAGGACTGCAGATGTGGGCAGCTGTCCAATGGTCTGGCAAGAACATACTGATCCAGTATGCTCCAGCTTAGCCTTGGAGCTTCACGTAAGAGTGAAGTCAGCCTCCACTTTGTGATCCAATAAGCATTTCAATTTGTGCCCAGTGGCATGGTAGGACTTCTGAACTTCTGCCCAAGTAGTATCAGATTGCCACAGTAAAAGTTCTTTTGTTAATCTTTCCCTATCTAGGCACTTTTGGGCTCCGTTATCGGATTCTCTGATTTTTGCATTTTGGTCCTTGGATATTTAGAGGTTAAGGCATATTAGAGATGATGATGGAAATTATCACTGTATACATAGGTCTTGAGAGCTCTTTATCCAAAGCCCAGAGGGAAGATGTATTTTGAGTTTGCAGTAGGGGAAAGACAGGACTAGCTATCTTATGATTTATCTAACTTGGAAGTGTATTATCAGATAACATGAATGGGGGGTATCTTTTAATGCACCACTCAGTAATTGACAAATCATTGCATGGTGAATGTAAACAGTGGTTTCTTTGCCCTGGGAATAGCATAAAAATTCTCTTCTCTCGGTTTGCTTCACAAGTAAATAAGTCTTGTTGCATATCTTTTTAACTAAAGCCTTTCTCCAGCAAAACTTGTCTATGTACATGTACATGCCCATTTGGTTTAAATGATCTTTGGCATCCTTCTTGCAAACTTTAGCAAAAAACATGAGCACCTGCCACTTGCAGATGTGCCCATGGTGCAGGGGAGCTTACAAAGTTGGAGTAGATGTGGACACTGCCCTCAAAGGGCATGCAACCCCTTTGGTCAATTTGCAAAAGAGCATCTAGTCATGTCAGTGACTCTGATCAAGATGGACTGAGGAAGGTTCCAGAGTTGCCGAGTGAGGATTAGGAAAGTTAAGAACTTGGAGAATTACTTCCGCTGGGCCATAGGGAATGCCTTCATGTTATCCAGACAAATCCTGAAAGGAAGTATGGGATTTAGACTTTGGAGACATAAGAAGGCTGTTCTAGGTAGAGGAAAGACAGGGTGGGCAAAGAGTGGGTATGACTGGGGGAGTTGCAAGAAGTTCTGTTTGTTTGAGGATTTTAAGGAGTGTATCCTAGAAGAGAAAGTTGGAAAGTTAGTTAGGGTTGGATCATGAGGACCTTTAATACTAGGCTAAGGAATTTGGGCTTTATTCACTTTTTCCTTAGTTGCAATAATTCACCCAAGTGCTTTAACCTAAGGTCTGATTATGATGCCATCAATAAAGAGTAAAGCAATTCTTTGGGCAGGTTGTTGGGGACCAAAAAATAGTGTTTACACCACTGCAATCAATATTTATAGTATGGGTCAAAACAGTCTTTTTTGGCTGAAAGTTTTTGACAGAGGCAGTTCCAAAATGTCACATAACCATATTGCTCAGATAAAAATCAGCTACAGCATACAACATGCACTTATTTCCATTCCTCCTTAAGTTCAATGATGTTAGGATCTACATTTCATAGCTTTCTTCCTTTTTGGCCAGGTGGGTGGTGCTAATACCTGGTAGCCAATTTCTCTGGCAAACGAAACACCTGGTTGTTTGAAAGCTGAGTCATTAAGCTCCTTTATCTTTTTTCCCAATTTAGCTACTTAGCATTTTCCCTTCATTTTGAGTACTCAGTAAGCAAAGCAGTGTCCATTGATTTGCTACCCAGTGGAGAGCAGCTCTGGCTTTTTTCTATTCAAAGGAATGATTTCAGGGTACCTGTGGGGTGCCTTGGAAATATTCTGAGCTGATATTTTTGGCTATTGGAGGCTAATAGAAGAATTTTATCAGATAGACTTGAAACACTTTGAAATACCATTTTTCCCCTATCCCTGGTGGTAGGTAATTGAAACACTTGCAGTTGATAAAAGCACTAGTAAAAAGGGCCATCTTTGTTGGTGTTCTCTGGCTAATTAATTCAGTTGACTAAAGCTTGAGGCTTATGTGGGCAAGGTCAGTTAGTTTTCCTATGTGATTATCTCTTGCAACCTTTATTCCTGCCTTTTAATAGTAATTATACTAACACTTATATAGTTTTAAATGCTATATATATATATATATATAAACTAATTTAATCCTCAGAATAATCCTAGAAAGGTACTACTACTCTCTCCATCTTTATGGATACTGGAACTGAGGCACTGAGAAGCTATGTAACTTGCCCAGGGTCACATTACCAGTCCTTGGCAGAGCCAGGATTCGAACCTAGGCAGTTGGGCTCCAGGGTCTTTACTATCGATCTCATTAAAATCCAGGGACACCAGTAAGGGTGTACATAGATTTATTTAGGTAGACACAATGTGTGTCTAAATATTTGTGACTATTCTTTATAGTGTGAAGCTTTGAATTTAAGAACTTTCAGACCAGTGTTACAAGACACAGACACCAGAAATCCATTTAGTGTCCATTATTTTGGTCCATGCATACTTGGGCAAGGCTTCACAGAGATGGCATTTGAGACCTAAGCTGGGACTTAAAGAATGCTCAAGTGTTCGACAGGCAGAGACGAGCACACCAGGTAGAGGGAACAACCCGTGCAAAGCCTGGGAGAGGTGAAACAGTTTCAGATACAGAGTGTGACTAAGATGCCATTTAAGATTGCAGATTGTACCCTGCTGAGCAGTTTAAAACTTGTCCTCTAGGACAGGTTCCATGATTCTTTTTCCTTTTCTTTTCTTTTTTCTTTTTTTTAAATCACAGGTACACAAATTTTTGTATCCAATTTCAGACACTTTCCAGGGTCTCTGAAACTTACTCATAGGTTCATAGACCCTTTTCCCCAAGCAATAGAGAATAATTAAGCAAGAGGAAAACACAACCAAATATACGTTTTAAGAAAGATGACTCTGATGATAATGAAAAATGGCTTGGAGAAGAGAATGGGAGCAGAGAAGTGAAATGGTAATGAAAAATAACTGTAGTTTCTAGTGTGGCATAAGGATGGGTAGGGATGGCATTAACTAAGGAATACAAGGAGAGGAAAGGGGTAAGGGAAGAAAGATAATGGGCTTGATTTTAAGACACATTGAGTTTCAGGTGCCCATGATGTATTTCGATGGAAATGGCCAGTTGGCGATTGGAAATGCAACCTGGAAAAAAGTCAGCACTGGGGAGAGGGATTTAGCAGTCTCTAGCAAATGGTAGGTTTGAGTCCCTGGAGTGAGACAAGGCTACCCAGGAGGAGCCAAAAGGGGGGAAAAAAGGACAAAAAAAGGGGAAACTAATAAGGCTTACGTGGGGATAAGAAACTCAGGGAGCAGTAGCAGCATTCTAGGTCTAGAGTGCTCTCTGTGTGCCAGGACTGTTCTGAGTACTTTGCATGCATTAATTTGCTTAATCCTCAAACAACTCCTTGAAAGAGCCACATTTTACAGATGAGGAAGCTGAGGCACATAGAGGTAAAGTAACCTGAACAAAGTAATAGAGCTAGTACATCCACTTTCAGTAATGGTAAATTAGTGGTAGCATCATTAAGCAGATATAACTAAGTTAAGATCATTTTTGTTATAACTCTTTTATAGATTTAAATATAGATTAGTAAGCTTTAATAGTATTCCTTACTTTTCCCCTGCTAGATCAAGTAAATATAGTATGATCATTAGAATTCATGAGGGAAAAATGATCTGAGACTTTCATAAATTTTCAAATTCCCTGGCTTTCTCTCATGCAAATATGCTGCCAAGATTTATGCATTTCTTAAACATTTTTACGTAATAGGTTAAGCTTTCCCGAAAGTTTTTCCTTGATTAATGAGCATTTTTGGCATTGGTTGGAACATCCCCCGAAATGGTTTCATGAGTCACATTTTTTATATTTCCACATAGAAAAAATGTTAAGCTGTCTTAGCAGTGATTAGAGATATCACTAAATTTTACATATTCTTTATAAATTCCCCAAAACTTTTCTTGTCTCCTTGAATTCATCATTTCCTTAGAACCTCTTCATTTTGTTTTTGCTTTTGTCACTGCACTAGAAATGGAGTTTTTTGTTGTTGTCGTTGGAACTCATTTTCTCAGAATAAGTTTTTTTTTTTTTTTATTTCAGCATATTATGGGGGTACAGATGTTTAGGTTACGTATGTTGCCCTTGGTCCCCCCCCTCCAAGTCCGAGTTTCAAATATATCCATCCTTCGGGTTGTGCGCATTGCACTCCTTGTGTATACAAATTCCCTCAGAATAATTTTTTTTATCACTTCATTGTAGTTATGCACATTGAGGAGCAAAGAACAATGAAACCACATCAAGATGCCACTCCTGGACAATCTGCTAGGCAGGGGTCAGCAAACTACAGTAGGTGGCCCACCACTTTTTTGTAAATAAAGTTTTACTGGAACGCAGCCATACTCGTTCATTTACATACTCTCTATGGCTGCCTTCCTGCGGTGACAGCTGAGTTGAGTAGCTGCATCAAGTGGTAGCCTGATTGTTCCTGATCTGGACTGATACAGAAGAAGGTTGCTGATTCTGCTCTAGAGCATACTCCTTTTAGAAGACTAGGATATATCCTAAGCATGTTTACAGAGTTAAAAGAGTTCTTATTTTTTATAAAATTTTATTCAACTGAATAATAGAACTGAATAATAAAGTGGTTTATTCTTTGGATACAAATATTTATTCTTTGGATATAAAACAGACATTGTCAAGAGAGTAATAGAATTGTAGAGTCCTTTAAGTAACCTATAATCAGGATTCTTACCTGTATGATCAGTCATCTGAATTTTTGTCTGTTTTAACAAAACTGTTTAATTTGGAAAAAAAGTATTCCTTGAATGCCTTATAGGTAGATGCTAGGTCTTTCGTGTGCTTGGCCTTTAGGATTTGGGGAAATAAAACATTTTACCTACCCTCAGAGTCAATTTGAACTAAGCTCTACACAGACAAAAAATCTGGCTGGAAAAATTGGCAAGATCGTAGAAATATAACAGATTGAGAAAATATGAGAAAATTATGTTTGTGTTGAGTTAATTATTTTAGTTTATTAGCTTATCTAGTTTATTAGCATGTATAAATAAAATACATCTTGTTTTATTTTTTCTTGTTTTATTTTGATTAAGTTTATGAAAAAAATGAATGTTTTACTTCCCACATATGATTTTGATAAGACAAGTAGTATGTGACACTGTATGGGCTCACATTCAGTCCTGTCCGATGTCATAATGCCCACTCTCCCAGGTAGCTTTGTCCTCCCTTTGGTCTCCTGAGGTTCCTCTTGCCTCTCTCCTCCAGTTCGTTCTGCCTCGGGATCTGCCTCCCTGAAACATGATCACGTGGCTCCCTGTTCTGGGCTTTGCCCCTGTTCTTTACAGCCCACACAGTGAAAATCCAGTCTTTCTCTCATATTGGAAACCTTCCACACTGTTCCAAACCTTTTCTCTGCCTTTCCCTCCCCCACTCTCCTTTTATTGTACCCTAAACTCTGAGTACTGGCCCTACAGGATATACTTTCCCATCTCTTGATGTTTATACACTCTCATCACTGTTTGAAATGTCCTTTATTCATCCTTGCTTGTCCATTTCCTGTCTGTCTACTCTTTCAAATGCTTTCTCTTTTGAGCAACTTCTGATCTGCTTCCTACTCAGCCCACAAATTCCAAGCTAGAATTATTATTTTCATGCCATGAATATTCATAGCACATATTCATTCTTGCTTTTCTCACTTGGAAAAATTATTCATATACCTTTTCCTGTTATCTGTGGATAACCTCTAGATTTCTTAAGGGAAGGAGTCTTGTTTTTGTTGATTGTTACATTTTTAGATCCTCTTTAGTGTCTGGTGTTGATGTTTGTATATAATTACACAATTGACTTACTGTGGATAAGTAAATCAGTACTTAATGGCAGACATGAAAACTCTGATATATAATTTCAGCTGGTGGATTTTAACTTCTTTGATACATAGTAGCACTAATGAGATAAGATACTTTTCCTAGGTTGAACATCTTCTGCTCTTTAGTCATTGATAAGAAAGCCCTGGTAGTTGCTAGGTAACAATGACTGGACTGTGTATTTTCTGTCCCAGCACAACCTGTTTCCATAAAAACTATTGGGTTGTAGCAGCAAAACCATATTCTCCAGAGACTTAGACACAGTGTAGAAACCCTCACTGTACTTGGGGTTTTCATAGGTAGAAAGAAAAAAGTCAATTTCGTGTCTAAACATTGCTGCCAGTGAAAAAAGCAGAACAATGATCTTTCACTAACTACTGTAGTTAGCGGTAGCTGTAGACAAAGTGAACAAGATAGTAAAGAAAGGTCTTGTACTGTGTCTTGGGCTACAATTTTCTAGAGAAGCAATTTAGGATGTTGAACCCTAAATTAAGACCCATCCTTCTTTGTAGAAATGGTGTGAGCATTGAAATAAAACCATGGACCACATATGTACAGGAAATAGTTAATAGTGTCTCATGTTTTGTTTTTTATGTGAAATAGACTTTGCTATGTAGATTACTAACTTTGTGTAAATACTCTTCTGGTTATTCTGTTTTATTGTCTTTATTATTTTAAGAATCTTGCCTTTATTATTGTACAGGATGGCAGAGCTTGCTTTATCTTATCTCCACTTTGCATTACATGCATTTACTTAGTAGCTGCATGGGACGGTCCAGTCTTTGGTAGAATACATCATGGTCACTGATGGGCTTGAGTAAGAAATGAGAGGAATGTGTGGGGAGTGTGCTGGACAAGAACATGGTGTAAAGTGGGCAAAATTCAGGCTGTGAGAGGATAAGTCACACAGCTTAGAGAAAAAATTCTGCTGCAAAGATAAAGGATCATTTGCTTCCTGAATGAGCCATTCAGAAGGAACCATTGCCAAGTTGCTAAACTCTCCTGAGTGAGATTTTCCAGAAACTCCTACTGGTTAGTACTGATTAGTACTGGTTAGTATGAGAGACTTCGTTTAAATCACCCTTTTCAACCTTTACAACTTTTAATTTATCAGTGACCTAGGAGGAGGGTGTCAGGAGCCTTTTTGATCTTCAGAGGGTATTAAATTAGAACATGATTCCTTTTGTGAGTACATGTTGATAAAAACCAGATATGGTATAATCTCAGTTTTGGTTATACTTTTTAAAAGAAACAATATCTTCCCTTCTCTGAGTGCATTTCTTAACTAGAGCTTTAAGAATTAATCTTCAATTTGTGTTGTCACAAGGAGTAATCAGACTCTAACTTTATAAGCTTATCACCTTTGGACTTCTGCCCTGCACACAATTCATGTGCAAGGTAAAGCAAGACCTGGTACAGTTTAAGACTGAATTGCCACTTAGGAATTCCCTGATTTGTGAATAGAGCTTAATGTATTAGTCACCTAGAAATTGGGAATGCAAACGTGACCATATAAACCTGTCTGTCCTAATCAAGTTTTTAAAGCTGAATTAAGACAAATATTCCTAATATTCCTGGCTTGAATAATTATCAGAGATGAGTAGTTATAACTGAGCCACGTATTAATGGTGTGGTGGTAATTTTTAAGCCAGAGTACGCAGTCCCCTTGAGGGTTATTGAAGGCACAACACTTTATCTTGGTGGTTGTCTTTTTGATAGTTATGTAGAATGTCCTTATCAGAACAAGCCAAAACCTCTATTCTTTGACATTGCATACACTTTTGTGCTCTTAAAACAAAATGGACAATAATAGATCAGTTCCTTACAGAATACTTATAAATCAAAACCTTGTAAATTTTAATATTAATCTCTCACGCTTACTGTGTGCATGAGAAGTCCCTGCTTCCCAGACTGCACACAGATGGGTAGGGGAGCTAAGAGGTGTAAGCACACGTAACCGTACAAGCAGGACAGCCTCACACTAGTAGAATGGACCAAAGTACCAGGTGCAGTGAACAGCTGCTTCTTTCTAGCTGGGAAAATCAGTGAAGTTGGAAATTGCTGTTTTGAGCTGGATTTCAAAGGATATATTGGCAAAGACTATGGGAGAAGAAAAAAAGAAAGTGGGAAAATGCCCCTTGGGTTAAGGTCTGACATACACATGATGTATGTGATGTGATGTGGGAGGGCAGAGAAATTCCTTAGATGTGGTTAGCAAGATTCACTCTGCCTGCTCCCTCCCCTCTACTGCTTCTTAGTGGGGGAAATGGAGGGAAGGAGAGGAAACCTTAATCTTACCCTGTGGTCCTCTATTCACCTTTACCTTCCCACTTGCCATTTTAGATGGAGAATAAGACTAGGAGAGGGGAATGGAGGTGGGAGGGGGCCAGAAAAACTTCAGGATAGCACAGGGGGCTCTTTACCATATTTTTTCCTCTTTCTTCTTCCTTTTTCGGTGTCCTCTCCTTTTCCAAAGCTCGGCAGAGTCCATCATAGGAAAAGGCAAGGAAAATGTGGCTATAGGAATGTAACTGACCATTCATAGTCCGCCTGCCTATAATTAAATGACATTAAAGAGTGCAGATTATCGAGTAGTGTGTGCAGAAAATAAGAAGATACTCGGGTACGACGAACACTATTCAGGTGATGGGCACACTAAAAGCTCCTACTTAAGCATTATGAAAGGTAGGAACCTGTGGCCTCAAGACCACACGTGGCCTTGCAGATCCCCAAGTGTGGCCCCTCAACCGAATCCAAACTTCACAGAACAAATCCTAATTTGGATTCAGTCAAAAGGCAGCACTCAAGGATCCAGAAGGCCACATGTGGCCCCAAGGCTGCAGGTTCCCCACCCCAATATGTCATCATCATAATTAACAATTAAATTTTATTTAGGACCTACAAGATACACAGAATTGTCTTAAAACACAGTAGAAATTTATTTTAAAAGTTTTCCTTGAAGAGGTAGAAGGAGAATTAGTACAAAGTCTTTCTTGCTGAAATGTGGTACTTAAAGGAGCAATCATGGAATAGGATGCTGCGTAGACATAAATCTTTTGCAGTTTCAGTAAGTCATAGTTTTTTAGAATTGTGTGTGTGTGTGTGTGTGTGTGTGTGTGTGTGTGGGTGGGTGGATGGGTGTGTACGCACATGTCCTTATGTGTGCATTTTTTCCCTTTTTCTGTCAGTAAGAAGAGAAAAACTAAAACAGAGTGAGAGAATAGGCTTGGAAAAACCTGGGGAGTGATTTCTAAAGCTAACATGTAAATAAACCCACTTGCTAGAGAGGTTTACGGCTGGAAGTAAAAAACTGTTGTGTTTCAGAATCAGAGTAACAGATGTAGCTTCTACTTTTGATTACTTGTCAGGTTTTTCTTTCTTTTTCCTTAAAATGAACTTATTTATTTTCTCATAAAATACTGTTCCTTTACTTTCTGAGAAATTGTGTCAAGTTGAAAACTGTATTCTTTGGTAGTACATATATTAGTTCTTTTTGCTAGAGGATTGTTCTGGGAATTTGGCAACAATTTTCTTGTTCAGCAAATCAAAGACTATTAACGGGTCTCTATCTGGGCACTAGGGATTGTACATTTATGTGCATGTGTGATGAAACTGCTTCATACTTACTATTTTAAAAAATCCTGTTGAGGACTGGCGCGGCAGTCGCTCCAGCGCTGGGCGAGGAAGCGGAGCAGGGCCGCCGCCGGAGATGGTGAGGTCTTGCCGTGTTGCCCAAGCTGGACTTGAACTCCAGGGCTCAAGGGATCCTCCTGCCTCAGCCTCCCGAGTAGTTGGATTTGCTGGATAAAGTGTATTCCTGAGGCCATACATAATAGTCACTGGAAGAGTCTGAAATGTGGTTGAAGAGGGAAGCAAAATACTGAAATGAGTGTGAGAAAATGGCTCCAAAGGTTAAATGAAGCTGGAAAAATATGTAGATGCAGCATCGCAGCCTCTGCAGATGTTTGGGGATAATATTCCAGAGAGAGGTTGATCCCCTTGGATTAGGTAACTAGTCATAATGAAGAAAATTAGTCTTAAAACCTTCCAGAAATCTTTTAACTTGAATAAAAGTAAAGAAGAAACTGATTTCATGGTAGTACAAAAACCACCACTAGCCAGTGACTTTGGAAAAGATGATTCCTTATTTGGTACCTGCTACGGCAAAGACAGGGCCAGCTGTGATATCAACAGTGAAGATGAAAAAGGTGGCAAAACCAGATCCAAAAGTGAAAGCCTGATGGGTACGTTAAAAAGGAGGCTTTCTGCGAAACAGAAGCCGAAAGGTAAGGCCGGCACGCCCTCGGGGAACTCTGCCAATGAGGATACCCTCTCCTCCTCCTCAGCACCCATAGTCTTTAAAGATGTGAGAGCTCAGAAGCCGATACGGTCCACTTCCCTCCGCAGTCATCACTATAGTCCCACACCTTGGCCTCTTCGACCTACAAACTCTGAGGAGACGTGCATCAAAATGGAGGTGAGAGTCAAAGCCTTGGTTCACTCTTCTAGTCCGAGTCCTGCACTGAATGGTGTTGGGAAAGATTTTCACGACCATCAGTCTGAGACTGCGTGCCAGGAGCAGGCTAATTCACTGAAGAGTTCAGCTTCTCAGAATGGAGACTTGCATCTCCACCTGGATGAACATGTGCCTGTAGTTATTGGTCTTATGCCTCAGGACTACATTCAGTATACCGTGCCTTCAGATGAGGGGATGTATCCTCTGGAAGGATCGCGTAGCTATTGTCTGGACAGTTCTTCTCCCATGGAAGTCTCTGCAGTTCCTCCTCAGGTGGGAGGGCGCTCTTTCCCTGAAGATGAGAATCAGGTAGACCAGGACCTAGTCGTGGTCCCAGAGATCTTTTTGGAACAGCCCGTGAATGGCTTGTTGATTGCCACCACGGGAGTCATGTTGCAGAGCCCCAGAGCGGGTCACGATGATGTTCCTCCACTCTCCCCATTGCTACCTCCAATGCAGAATAATCAAATCCAAAGGAACTTTGGTGGACTCACTGGCACAGATGTCCACGTGGCTGAAAGTATGCACTGTCATTTGAATTTTGATCCTAACTCTGCTCCTGAGGTTGCAAGAGTTTATGACTCAGTGCAAAGTAGTGGTCCCATGGTTGTGACAAGCTTTACAGAGGAGCTGAAAAAACTTGCAAAACAAGGATGGTACTGGGGACCAATCACACGCTGGGAGGCTGAGGGGAAGCTAGCAAAAGTGCCAGATGGTTCTTTTCTTGTTTGGGACAGTTCTGACGACCGTTATCTTTTAAGCTTGAGCTTTCGCTCCCATGGTAAAACACTTCACACTAGAATCGAGCACTCAAACGGTAGGTTTAGCTTTTATGAACAACCAGATGTGGAAGGACATACATCCATAGTCGACCTAATTGAACATTCAGTCAGGGACTCTGAAAATGGAACTTTTTGTTATTCAAGGTCTCGGCTGCCTGGATCTGCAACTTACCCTGTCAGACGGACCAACCCAGTGTCCTGGTTCATGCAGGTGCGTTCTTTGCAGTACCTGTGTCGTTTTGTACGTCAGTGTACCAGAACAGACTTAATTCAGAAACTGCCTTTGCCAAACAAAATGAAGGATTATTTACAGGAGAAGCACTACTGAAAGATTGGGAACCCTGCATCTTGCACTTTGGGAATAAGAAAAAGAGATTGAAATACAGTTTACAAACTTTCATTGCCATCAAAATCTTTTGCTGCCATAACTATTTCAGTTTTATGTGTAAAAGAATCATTAATTTGTTTAGGGATGGGGAAGTGTCTGCAAGGTGTCTTGGGTTTATTTTGGTTCTTTAAAAAGGGAAGTCTTGAGGTTTTAGAAGTGTGAATTATCTTTCATCAATGTGCAGAATCACAATGTGAATTATCAAATTCTCCTTAACCCTACCCCCAGTCCTTTGCTGCTATCCACTGTGATTTTTATGCATTAAAAGCACATTTCATGTGTATTAAACCCTAAGTAAAGTTGAATGAAACTTAGAGTGAAAATTGCTATGTCTTTTTAAATGGCCCATTTCAAAAGATAGTGTTGAATAAACATACCTATGTGATAAAACAGAATTTACATATACACTGAAAATGATTTTTTAAAATTCTTTAAAAGGATTTATTTAGAATTACGAATTGACATAATCTTGGATAATAAAATGCAGATCTGCAACGTATCTTTTACAATGCTGTTTTCTAAATTATTTCTAAGGTTGTGCTCATTTTTTTGGTTGAATTTTTCTGTTGCCTTCATTTTCATCTTTGGGTTTGTCTATTTTAATAATGGTCTTACATTTAAAAAAAAAATCCTGTTGAGGTTTATATTTCATTGAAGGGCTAAACATGGTTCTGGAAAATATACTATCCCTTCTTAGAAAATATTTGCTCTATCAATCGAGAGGTATCTTACTCTAACCTCTGGATAAGATGTAAATTATGAATGCCAGTGATTACTGAGGAGTTCAGTGGTTACATAAAATTGAGCCAAGGTGGTAAGACACCTGACTGTATGAACTTTCTCTTCAAAAGATAAATTGAGAGGAATTTTCTAATTGGCCATAAGCAGTGCCCGTGACAGGCTTACTAGCGTTCTGTGGAGATGGACTATATGACTATAATCTCTCTTTTTCAGGTTCTGCCACTTGCTTGGAAAACAGCAAAAGAAGGAAATTAAGGAGCCACCCCTGCAATTTACCCAGGTACCCCAGCAGGGTCAATAGACAGATCGTGTCCCAAGGAGAAAAGCTGCAGGCATCTGAGGATCAACCACGCTGAAACAGGTTTGACCACGAAGCTGACCTAGAAGACTTTGACTCCAAGGTACAAGGTGAGTTAAAAGAACGAAGCTTAAAGCCAAAAACAGGGTTAGATGAGGCATTGCTTAACAGTAACAAAAGATTAGTGAGACATTACTAAGTCACAGGAAGGTGTTTCTTTGTATCTTTCATTTGTATATCAGATCTTAATATGTCATAATCCTCGTTACATTTAGTTATCCTAATAAATGGTTCCGTTTCTTTTTTTTTTAAGGATAGGTAGTAGAAAAACATGAGAAAATATTCAGTAACCCTTTTCTATTTTCTATCTGCAGTCTGGCATCGTGTAGACATAGACACTACCCTTCCCTTCTTGAGTAATGAATTTACAGACCTAAACCTAAAAATGGCCAAAATGTTATCCTTGCTTTCTTTATATACATATACACAAAACCACACATGCCTGAATACACACATTCTTAAAATGCACCCAGTTTTTGTAATCTTTCATTGCAAACAATCAGACAGTGTACCGTTTTCTTTTGCCCATGAGACTGAAATGGCCAATATGATACTATTAATAGCAATACTTACTGGGGTCTCCTTGTCATCTTTGATATTTGCAGTTATTATTTTCAGAGATACTACCTATATGCTATTTGACATCTTAGGCCCCGTGAGTTTGGTCTTCACAATTTAGACACACCCTTCCTAGTTATCTGAAGCTTTCTGATTTCTCAAGGTCAGTGATCGCTGGGGTGGAAGGTTGTGGCATTAGTGCTCTTGGGAAGCTTTTGCAAGCTGCGCATCCTCTACTCAAACTCTTATTTGCCCCAGGCAGTGGTGGAATGGTGATGGTGGTGATGATAATTCAGACACATGTAACTTGGGGAAAGCTCCCTATGTATTGTGATACCACTCCTGCCCTTTCCTTGCCCAGACTGATCCCTCTTGGTAGAGCAGAAACTGAGGCTCAACAATTTAGCATAATCATTGTTATATGAGAAACTTTCTCTTTATTACTGCATTATTTAAAACTATTTTTAGATTAGTGCTTGCAGACTGGTATCCCACAGGGCAAATTTTAG
>NW_012149063.1:10862441-10866028 GCF_000956105.1 Propithecus coquereli
TATTCCCTTCCCCATTTATTCTGAAGTTATTAGAAGTTGACATCATGTCATATCTACCCCTACATTCTTCAGTATGCACCTTATAATATGCACATTCTCCTACAAAACTATAAAGCCATGTCACACCCAACAATATACATGATAATTTTTTGGTGACATCTACTACTCATTGTGTATTCAAATTTCCCTGATCGTCTCAGAGTTGTCTTTTCATAGTTGGTTTATTTGGTTATTGAGTCTCCTAACTCTCTTAACTAGAATATTCTCCCTCTTTTTTCAAGTCATTCACTTGTTGAAGAAACTAAGCTACTTGGACAATAGAATATTCCACTTTCTGGGTTTGGCTGATTGTTGTTACTTAACTTTTTTCTCTATTTCCCCAAATTTATTAGAACTTGGAAGTTAGATCTAGAAGCTTGATTGGATCCCAATTTAACTTTTTTGGCAAGAATTGTGCTTTCCTTGTTACTGTGTACTTCAGGTTGTGCCACCTCAGGAGGCACCTATGGTCTGGTTACCCCACTTTTAGTGATGCTACAATTGAATAGTAGCTTCTGGGAATAACATCTTGATCCCTCAGTTGTGAAGTTCCCCCCATCAGTTTTTTTTTTTTTAAAGCTGATGATTTTGTCCACTAATAATCATTGCCTGAATACATTATTTCAGTAGAGATTATAAAAATGGTGATTTCCTCCCCCCGCCAATCCTATCATTCCTGCTACATTTATCAGCTGGGATTCTTTTATAAAGAATTTTTGTCATCAACCAACAACCCATTTGATGACTCTGAAATATAGTTCATACAGGAAAGGTAGGGTAAGTGCTTAATATTTCCCTTATAATTGACAATTTCAGAGTTGGTGCTTCAGTTTCTTTCAAAGTTAAATTATGTTTCTTTACTTTTTTAAGGAGAGAGTCCCTTTTTTCTTGAGAATCACTGTAAATTTATGGATTTTAAAATATTTGTCTTTTAATTAATTGCAGTGTTTTACATGGGGTTTTATTTATTTATTTATTTTTCGATGCTGAGATAAAACCTTCTTTGTTCATTGGGAGCCCCTTCGAGTTGGCTCCTGTGTATCCGTCTAGGAAAGAGAACCTATCACATGTGAATCACAGTGAATTTGCACATACTGAACACACTCATATAATCAGTACCAGATCAAGATACAGAACATCTCCAAAGGACATCCCTGTCCTACCAATTTTCTTGACCCTGCTGCTTTTTGATACGACAGGTTGCCCCAAACTCCTCTCGCGCATTTCATAACCCAGTCTAAGAATCAGCTATTCCAAGGAGCCCTGGTTTCTTTTCATAGGAAGCAGAATTTAGAAACTACAGTCTGAACATTGGGGGTACTCGTTCCCATGGGTTGTCGGTGTTTCTAGGCCTTTTCAGGAGACAAGGTAGGACATACATATCTCCACACACAAAAAAAATTATGATTTTATACTGACTTTCTCCCAAGTTAACTTTGTGTAGTTTTCATGTTATTTGATTTTATATTTGTTTCTCTTTTTTCTTACACTGAAACTCTTGGATCAAAATAACATTATAAACTTATTTACTTTATCCTTTACATACATAAAATAGTTTCAAATTAATAATCTCAGCATTACAACTACTAATTATTGGTATTTTTTATGCAGAGAAAACCATTCATGGTAAAGAGTTAACGACGAGTTCTTTTTACCTTTTATTAGTGTCATTATTTTTGGTCTTTCAAAATTTATGCATGAATTCAGAAGATGAATTTTTCCCTCAACTCCTTTTTCAGTATTAATGTTGAAATATTTCTTGGCAGTGAGATTGAGTCTGTTAAATCTTTAGTTCACCAGATAATTTGAGTTTTTGGCAGTTCATTACATCATGAGCGGGAGATGTTCCAGGGATGACAGGGGGATTATTGTACTCGTTGGAAGGTGGATCAGTTTGTACTATATTGAATGCATTTGTTAGTGTTCATCCTTCATCATAGTGCAGAAATATTAATGCTCTAAATGAAGCAGAGAGCCTGAGGGTACCCCAGTGTTTTCATCTTCATGCTTCTTTTTGTTTAATAAATGGATACTTGTGCTTATTTTGGAATGATTTTCTTTTCTTTTGATTGGTTAAGTGTTCAAGTGCTTTTATTTCTGGACACATCTTGTTAATATTTGACCCCAGGATAATATAAGTATTCATAGAAAATATGGCAACAGGTAGTCCCTCCCTCTCTCCCTTTTTCCTTCAACCAGGTAATTCCTTGAACCTGAATCTCAGAGGTGGGCAATGGGAGGGAAGGAGAACTGCATCATTCCCCTTTTAGTCTTTTAAACTTTAACCTGTCTCCTCAAAATGTCTTGTGTCCAAACCACCGTAAAATTGGAATCCAGTATCTGTGAGTTTTTTCAAATAGGTTTTAACATATGGAAGAATGATTAATATTTTAATTAGTCTAACTTTGAGAGCGATTTAAAGTTTTACTTTATTCGCTTTCACATCAAATGAATAATGACAGGAAGTAGTGTTGCAGTAAGCCAACAACACAGATCTACTTGGAAAGGTTTGGCTTTCAAAACAATTCTAAACTCTGTTCCTGTGAGAAGTGACCATGAAGATGATGGGCTAACATAACACATAGGCTCCCCACAACTTCAGCTGTGTATGGCTGGTGATAGACATTTAAAGGTTTAAAATTTCAGAACAGTCGCCTAAATAGATGTGTCTTACGTCATCCCTGCTAGGTTTGCTCATTCACGTAGGCATGCACTCATTCATTCATTCATCCAGCAAAGTCTACA
This sequence comes from Propithecus coquereli, assembly GCF_000956105.1. Lineage (NCBI taxonomy): Eukaryota > Metazoa > Chordata > Mammalia > Primates > Indriidae > Propithecus > Propithecus coquereli. The sequence goes on from NW_012149063.1 coordinate 10,865,226, forward strand.
GAGTATCTACTCAGTATCCACCAGACACCGAGTATTCTGGGCCATGGGATTATAACAAGGAGAGCAGGAAATAAGACAGGTGAGGTCTCTGGGCAGAGGCAGCAAACCAGTACACAAACAATACAACTGTTGAGTGAGGCGAGTGCCGTGAAGAAGATGGAAAGACTATTGTGCTAGAAAGTAGGGTGTAAGCCTGTTTTGAGGTAACCCATGATCTGGGAACTGAAGGGTGATTTGCTGAGTAAATTTTCATGTTAAGAATACTAAATTTGAAAGTATTATAGAGTTTATTTAAACAATAACTACAGATTTGACATTTGAATTTATTTGCAAATGTCTATTTTTTCCCAATTGACACCATAAGTAGTTAACATTTCAGATGAAAAGGCTTGTTTTGTCGGCTTCTGAAAAACTGGTGAAAACTGGAGGAAATCTTGGGTGAAGGGTGTATAGGAACTCCCTGTGGTATATTTGTAACTTTTCTGCAAATCTAAAATTATTCCAAAATAAAACATTTAAAAGAAAAATACTGGTGAAGAAATAAAATGTACACTGAATCAAGTGCAGTGTTGCTTAGATTTGTAAAGGTGAAGGAAGCCACACTTAAACTGGCAGGGGCTCTGGGGAGACTGGTGGGCGTGGGGATCCATTTTCTGAATGCTCTTGGATTCTAGACTTTTGTCCCATGACTCCTTTTTTTTTTTTTTTTTTTGAGACAGAGTCTCACTATGTTGCCCGGGCTAGAGTGCCATGGCGTCATCCTAGCTCACAGCAACCTCAAACTCCTGAGCTCAAGCTATCCT
>NW_012149063.1:10866078-10868060 GCF_000956105.1 Propithecus coquereli
ATGATAATAAAGTGCTTTAATGATGGAAGCGTTTTAAATCACAGGGTCCCTATGGGCCTAGCACTTCTCCATCTACATTAGCTAAACTGAAATGTGTGGGGAAACTGACATGCTCCTAAAACGATGGTTCTTTTTTTTTTTTTTTTAACAAAAAATATTTTACTAACACATAAGATTTACAGAAGTTTCTCCAGAACCCATTTAGATTCCAACTGGTAGTGCCTGTCACTTAAGAACATTTTAGGTCTCAGAGTATCCATTTTTTCTCCTCAGAGACATCAGATAAATTGTAAATCTCTTCATGATTGGCATTCATTTTCAAATGTTGAAGCAAACAAGAAAAGGCCACTGGACTGCATTTTTGATTTGGGCAGCTTGTGTTCTCCTGCCTGCATTGCTTTGCTCTATCTCCTGGAATCTCTTAGATCAGCATTGCCTAGGATGCCTTGATACTTGACCACATGCTAAGATGAGCTGCACATAAGCCCTTTCACTATCAAGTTTAAGTTCATGGAAACAAAGTACCTGGAAATTTGTTCCCACACATTTGCTGAGTTGTGACTTGACTATATGAGAAAGAAATTCAACCCTTCTCTAAAACGGAAATTCAGATGATTGATATCTCCTTTTCTTAATGAAACTTGTTTGCTTTAGGTGGGCCTTGGTACCAGGAATCAGAGTTTACGTGCGCATATACTCAGCAGTGCTTTCGGAAAGACCCTTTATCTCCATTTCTTGGAGTTCCTGTTATCAGCTCCACGTTCCATTTCTCTGCACTCCCTGAGGAAATGACAACCAGGACTGAAAAAATGGAAGAGAATGTAGGGAGGGCTTAGGAGTCATTATTGACATATGAAACAGGTTGAAATGTGGCTTAAAAAAGTGGCTAACTCAGTAAATCTGCTAACCAGTCAAAAAATAGAACTTGGTTAGGCAAAATCTGGAAGGGTAGGAGTATTCCACCCTGACACGGTAAGAAAGCTGACCTTTGCTCCCTTTATCTGCTCTGAGGGTCGTGGGACTTCCCCCTCAGGTAGTGGGAATGGAGAGACTATCAAGCAGGCATTGGCAGTGCGGGTGCCGCTTCACCTGTCCTCTTCCTACCCTGGGCTTTCCCTCAAGTTGAACGGGGTCCCTTCTGCTCCAGGGGTGCCTAATTCTGAAGAGCTAAGGGGCCCAGGGGGAGGTAGCAGGCCAGTAGCCAGCCCCTCTCTCCAGGGAAGAGGAGTGAGACCTCAAAACTTTCTTCTTACCCTGCTGAAAAGAACAGGCAAGGGGCTAGGAAAGACTCTTTGTCCAGAGAGAAAGGCCGTGTTCCGGGCCAGCTCTCGCCTTGTGCATCGTCTGTCTCAGTGTGGTAGGTGAGCTTGCAGAAAAACAGTCACCCAAATGTCTGAAAGATTGAGATCAGCTCTGAAGCATAAATTATGCATTAAATATATGTCCAGTAAAAGCAGAACTGTAGAAGTAGTAAAGTGAAAAAGAGAAGTATATTGTTAATGTCAAGGTTTTCATATGTGAAAAGCAGGGAAGAGGGAGGTTTTGATTTGTTTATGAAGATTTTTTTCTTCTGTTGTTTTTGTTTTTCTTTTCTATGTTTGAAAAATACCTTTCATTTAGAAAAATTTCAAACTTATGCAAAAGAAAATAGTACAGTGAGCCCCCATAGGCAGATACCCAGATTCATCTATTCCCTTCCCCATTTATTCTGAAGTTATTAGAAGTTGACATCATGTCATATCTACCCCTACATTCTTCAGTATGCACCTTATAATATGCACATTCTCCTACAAAACTATAAAGCCATGTCACACCCAACAATATACATGATAATTTTTTGGTGACATCTACTACTCATTGTGTATTCAAATTTCCCTGATCGTCTCAGAGTTGTCTTTTCATAGTTGGTTTATTTGGTTATTGAGTCTCCTAACTCTCTTAACTAGAATATTCTCCCTCTTTTTTCAAGTCATTCACTTGTT
>NW_012149063.1:10871435-10875650 GCF_000956105.1 Propithecus coquereli
CCATGACTCATTTTTGAACTAGACAAATTCCACCTGTTTTCAATGCTTCATTTTAACTTCTTAAATTTCAGCAATCTAACAAAACTTAAAAAAAGTTTACCATTTTCCTTTCTTTTTTTTTAATAATCCCAACTGATTTTTGACAAAGGTGTGAAAGCAATTCAATGAAAGGAGGATAACTTTTTCAACAGATAGTACTGGAACAATTGGACATCCATAGGCAAAACAATGAACCTACTCTAAACTTCATACCTTATGCAAAATTAACTCAAAACAGATGACATATTTACATGTAAAATTATAAAACTTTTAGGAAAAAATAAGAGAAAGTCTTTAGGATCTAGGACTAGGCAATGAATGAATTCTTAGTCTTTTCAAAAAATCCTTTTCAGTACTTTATTCAAATAGCAAATAATAATGAAATCTTCAGAAAAACAGAATTGTCAGCAATCACCATGTGCACATGGACTGCATATACTAGATTTTCTAATTCAGTTTATTTTTTGAGACAGGGTCTCTCTCTGTCGCTCAGGCTGGAGTGCGTGGTGCCGTCATAGCTCACTGCAGCCTTGAACTCCTGGGCTCAAGCAGTCTACCCACCTAAGCCTACCATGTAGCTGGGATTACAGAAGTGTGCCACCACCCCTGGCTAATTTTTTTTTTTTTTTAATCTTTCTTTTTTTGTAGAGATGGGGTCTCACGATGTTGCCCAGACTGGTCTCAAACTCCTGGCCTCAAGTGATGCTTCTGCCTTGGCCTCCCAAAGTGCTGGGACTACAGGCACGAGCCACCACTCTTAGCCTCACTTTATATTACAGAAATCAACACTGCTTATTCTTGTTGACACTGAATTCTGTTCCTATGTGTCAGTTTACTTACAAGTCATTTATATATAGCTTATCATTTCTTCAATAGCCTTTTCAAAAATTAAGAATTAACCTCTTGAGGATTGATTTGCCAATTTGTGGAAATTTTGAGTTGATAATTGCCACTAATGCTGCGTAAACATGAGTGAAGCTTGGAGAAGCACTCTGTGCTTGCAAAACAAATCTGGACAGCCATCCTCTGTTTAGAAAAGAATTAAGAAAGAGAGTCAACAATAATCAGCAAATTAATTAGAAGAAAGAATTCATTTAAAATCCAGTAATATTACTGCTGTGTAAATAATCATAAAAACAAAATCAGGACTAAATGGAATTTATCTTACTAATAAATAAAAACTGCTTTTGAGAAAACAAAACTTGAATTTGTAATTCTGTAAAATAGTGTAAGGTGTTACTACAATTTTTCTTCAAAATTTTTTCTATCTAAATAAAATTCTTCTTTTCCTAATCTGTTTGTTATATCCAATCATGAATGTGAGGTTTTTTAATGTCAATAGAAATAATTTTACATTTTCAAAAACGTGAAGAAAAAAGACCTACTTCAAAAGTATCAAATTTAGACAACATAAAGTTTCTACTATGGGTCCATTATCTATATAAAATTAATTCTGTGATTAAAGACAAATTGAGGGTTGCTTACATCTTTCAGGCTAAATACTCCTGTGAGAGATAAAGATACAATAAAAGCACTGAGAGATTAACGCTAAAACAATGACAGGAAAATAAGAGGTGCTTACCTATAAATCATTTTGACATGGTCAGGTTTCTACGTGCATTTGATAAGAATGGGGAAAGATGCAAAGTAGGCTAACTGAAGTTATTTTTAGCAATGGAACGACAGATTATTGGATTGCTAAAAGTTAGAAAAAAATACCTTAATAATTAGCAGGTTTAGGTATGACAGTTGAATCACTAGAGTAGAAAATGAGCAAAAAAGAACCCGGTTTATAAATCATCTTAAGCAATCCATATATAGGATATTAAGTAGGAAGTATCCAATTTCCTTAAGTACTAAGTTTAACAATTAATATCTCTGACATTTTACTTTGACACTTTTTGTTTTATTTTTGTTGTGAAGGTGCATCCTCAGTCTTTCAAATGCACATTTTGGCTTGTGATTATCTTTCACATTTTTTTAGAGCAATTTTTGTGAAACCATGGATAAGGAAAAAATTCATGTTATTTTCAAATACGAGTTCTGTCATGCAACCAATGCAGCACAGACAGCTCGAAATATCAACGAAGCATTTGGAAAGGATGTGGCTAATGAACCCACAGTATGTCGATGGTTTGAGAAGTTCCATTCTGCTGATTTTAATCTTGAAAATGAGCCACGTGGGCCACCTGAGACCAAGGTGGATAATGATGAGCTGAAAGCTGTAGTGGAAGCAAATCCATCTCAACCTATATGAGAATTAGCAGCAAGGTTTGACATTACTATTCCAACAATATTGGACCATTTGAAACAAATTAGCAAGGTAAAGAAGCTGGATAGATGGGTTCCGCATGAATTAAACGAGCATCAGAAGAGAAATCATCTTGAAGCTTGCCTTTCTTTGCTGTCAGGACATAAAGGTCAACCATTTCTACACCATATTGTTATGTGTGTTGAAAAATGGATTCTTTTTGACAATCGCAAGCATTTGGCGCAATGGTTGGATAAAGATGAAGTGCCGAATCACAGTCCAAAACTGAATATTCACCAGAAAAAGCTAATGGTGTGTGTTTGGTGGTATTATCTACTATAGCTTCATGAAACCTGGTCAGTTGATTACAGCAGATGTCTACTGCAACCAGTTGGATGAAATGATGAGGTTGCTTGCGAACAGAGACAGACCAATCCTCTTGCAAGACAGCACTCAAACACGTTACATAAACAACGCTGCTCAAACTACAGAAGCTGGACTTAGAAACTCTCTGTCATCCACCATATTCACCAGACTTTGCACCAACTGACTACCACTTCTTTCAGGCTTTAGACCACTTCTTGCAAGGAAAAATATTCAATTTTCAACAAGCTGCGGAAAACGCTTTTCGCGATTTCATCACCGCTCACCTCCAGGCTTCTTTGCTGCTGGCATAAACAAGCTACCGTTAAGATGGCAAAACTGTGTCGCTAGTTTAGGCACATATTTTGATTAATTATAGTGCTTCTTGTTTGAGATATAATAAATTACACTTTTAATTCGAAATCGACATTTCATACTTAATGACCTAAATTGTTCAACTGTTTTATTCTGTTATCCCACTAGACATCTTACACTTAGAAAAAACGTACAGGGTTATTCCATGAGTACAGTTACCATGTAATCATGGGTTATACTAATTTTGAACCTAGTAGAGAAATGAGATAAAGCTTAATAGCTAGACATTTTTAGAATGGAAAAAAAATTGTTTTGAATAGAAGTATTGTCCAGATTTGGTTTCAAAGGCAAAACGAAAGTGAGTAGGAAAATCATCATCATTACCAAATGATATGTGATTGCCAGATTTCTGAAAACTAGCCAAATATGATTGGAAAAAAGCTTTTTGAAAGGTAAAATTAAAGTGCTCTCAAATGTTTTAAGATATCCATGAGCTAAATTTTAATGCTAAGAATAAATATCTTCTGGAATGTAGGATGGTGGGTTTTTTTTTCTTTGACATTTATTTAATTTTTGTAATTGACAAATAATGATTGTACATATTCATGGGGATACATAGCAATGTTTTGATACATAGACAGTGATCAGATTAGAGTAATTAACATATCCATCATCTCAAACATTTATCATTTCTTTATGTTGGGAACATTCAATATCCTCTTTCTAGCTATTAGAAACTAAGTATCATTGTTAGCTATAGTCATACTGCAGTGGTATAAAACATTACAATTTTTTCCTCCTGTCTAGCTGTAATTTTGTATCCTTTAACAAATCTCTCCTTATCCCTCTCTTCCTCCTACTCTTCCCAGCCTATTGTATCCTTTGTTCTACTGTTTACTTCTATAAGATCAACTTTTTTTTATTTAGCTTCACATATGAGTGAGGACATGAGGCTTTTAACTTCCTGCCCTGGCATATTTCACTTGACATGAGGTACTCCAGTTCCATCCCTGTTGCTGTGAAGGACAGGATTTCATTCTTTTTTATTGCTGAATGGTATACACCACCTTCTTTATCCATGTATCTGTTTTTGGACACCTAGGTTGATTTTATATCTTTGCTATTGTGAGTAATGCTGCAATAAACATGTGAATGCAGGTATCCCTTTGTTATATTGATTTCTTTTCCTTTAGATAGATAGCCAGGAGTGGGATTGCTGGATTGAATGGTAATTCTATTTTTAGTTT
>NW_012149063.1:10876330-10878186 GCF_000956105.1 Propithecus coquereli
TTTTATTCTGTTGATTGTTTCCTTTGCTGTGGAGAAGCTTTTTAGCTTGATATAGTCTCATTAGTTTTTTTTTTTTTTTTGCTTTTGTTGCCTGTACTTTTGAGGTCTTATTCATGAAATCTTTTCCCAGACCAATGTCCTGAATGTTTCCCCTATGTTTTCTTCTAGTAGTTTTATCGTTTCCAGTCTTATATTTAGGTCTTTGATCCGTTTTGAGTTGATTTTATATAGGATGAGAGGTGGGGGTCTAGTTTCATTCTTCTGCATATGGACATCCAGTTTTTTCAGCACCACTTAGTAAAGAAACTGTTGTACAAAAATTCTAGGATTTTTTTCTATTTCTGTGAAGATTGTCATTGGTATTTTAGTAGAGATTGCATTGCATCTATAGAGTGTTTCGGGTAGTATTGTCATTAAAAGTTAGCTCATGAGTATCTTATGTTGAATAAGAGTGGTGAGAGTAGGTATCCTTGTCTTGTTCCAGTTCTTAGAGGAAAAGTTTTCAGCTTTTCCCTGTTCAGTAAAATGTTAGTTGTGGGTTCGTCTTTATTAATATGACCTTTATTATGTTGAGGTACTTTCTTTCTATACCTAATTTATTAAGAGTTTTTACCATGAAGCGTTATTAAATTTTATCAAAAGCTTATTCTGTGTTTATTGAAATGATAATATGGTTTTTGTTCTTCATTCTATTGATGTGATATATCACATTTATATGCAATTCCAGTAAGTTCCCAGGTGACAGGACCACCTTTTGGTATCTCTGTAGTTGACAACTAGCGCTGGCATTTCCCAAGCTTGGCGTTTGGGGGAAAGTAGCTTTTTTCATCTGAATTCAGTTATCAAGTGACATTTTAAACCTTTCTTTGAATTCCTTCAGCTCCTTCTCTTTGTGATGGGACATCCTAATGGCCCAGATATCATATTACCACTTTAACACCTGCTTTTCCATCCTAAGATTCTGTTTACTCTTGTCTCCTGTTCTCCCCACCCTTGTGGGTTTTTACTTTTTAAAAAAATCCATTTAGGTTGCTTTCAGTAGAGTTTTGCAGTGAAATAGAGTCTGTATTCGGTCTGCCAGCTTTATTTGAAAGCTGAGTGGGGTGTGTTTAAACTCTTGAGTGTATATTTTAAACCACCCTTTCCATCTTTATTCCCCCAAAATTCCATCAGATAAGTTGGGCACATAAGACACAAGTTCACGTTATCTGAAAAAGGAAGGCTCTTGAGTTCAGGCCTTTAGAAGTCCATGTCTTTGTTAATTACAACTCACTGCAAGTTTGATCCTCTATCTGGACCTCAAATATAGTTTGTCAAACCATCAGAACCCCCATTCCTTCACTTTATATCAATATCTCAAGTATTTTTGTCACTAAAATAATCTTAGTAAGTGTGATAATTGATCATTCTCTTGCCTTGTATTTATGTGTGGGCTGTATATTTAATAATGATATGCCACAAAATCCATAAATCCATCTAATGACATAAACCTGTACATTAGTTTCTATTTTGTAGGATTTTTAAAAATTATACATTCTTTTTCGCCTCAAATACTCTTTCTCCTTTGATGGAAAATTAGCAAACCTTTTTCATAAGGGTTTTGAGTAAAATAGTGTCATAGATCAAATCGGTCTCAAAATTGGAAGTCTGGGAACTTACATGTCCTGAACCTGCTTATGAACGAAGTTGATGCTGTCGTGGATACAGAGTGTGACCTCATCTGTTTCCCTTCACATTGTAATCTGGAGGACAGGCTTAGAATAATAATAGTAAGCATTTTGCACAGATTATTTTATTTACTTCTCACAGCTCCATGAAGTAGAGTTATCCCTGTTTTAAAAATGAGGAAACTGGCC
>NW_012149063.1:10878656-10883256 GCF_000956105.1 Propithecus coquereli
CCACAGGATTTATACAGTGGTGTGTTGATAAATGTTTCATAATCAACTCTCCCCTGAACAAAAAAAAAAAACAAGCAAACCAGATATGAAGCATTTGCATGGAATGCATACTTGCACCATGGTTGATTTCAAGTTCTCAGGGGATGTCTCTGAAGACTGAGCTGGGGAGAGAGATGCGCACAGTCGGCTCCTGAGCTGGCACAAGCCGGCCCCAGCTCACCCCTAGATACTGCCAAGGTTACTACACTCCAGTCAAATGCTTACAAGGCTGAAGAACCTGGAGCTGGCAGTAGATCTTCAGTTATATCAGCTGTTCCTTCCCTCCTGAAACAATGAATGGGTGATAAGTGAAACCAACACTCATGCTTGATGTAGAATCGTGGACACCCTGATATGTGAGGAAGGGTCTGCGTAAACACTGCTACTCTGGAAAGATGACAGTTTTTGAAAGTGCTGCCTAAGGTTCCTGACCATGAAATATCTGTAATTAGGTAAATGATGTCTTAGTAAATTAGGTAGGTGGCAGGTGCCGTAATTCTGTGTGGCCGGGCTAACCCATCAGTGGTGTTTTGAAAGAATTAATGCTGCTGCCTCTGTTCCCTGTTCCTAATGTATAGCTCAGCACTGGGGAGAACAGAACCTAATAATGCCCCAGGCCCCTAGGGTACCATTAGCAGCCTGGCGGCTCTTTTTTAGGACAACCAAGAGGTTTCTCTTGGGAACGTTGAACTTTGTACAGTCTTTCTCTCCTGCTGACTACTGAACAGATAGGAAACTCCAATCCATTCAGATTATTTTGGGTTGTCTTTGGGCATTAATATAGTAAAATCAAAGACCTGGCCAAAGGTCGATATTTACAGGCAGTCTACAAGCAAAATCGACTATACTTAATGGGTATAGGGGAGGACTTAAGTTTAACTAAAATGATAAGCTCAGTAAACAATCTGAGTGGTTTTTGTAACTCATGACACCAGACCACGATGACAAAAAGTGACATAGTCCCCATCCTCACAGATCTTGCAGAATCAAGTTAAATAAATACAGTGCAGTGTATTTATTTATTATTTATGTTCAATAATATATGTAAACATAGAGGTAATACAGATCGGAGTGACAATTCTGTGTAAAAGGTTAGGAAAGATTTCATAAAGAAAATGAAACCTGACCACAAAAATAGTATAAAGTTCGTGTCTGCATATTATAAAAGTCATTATAGCTGATAATTCAGGGACTCTTTTTTATTGTGGTAAAATATATGTAACATAAAATTTACCATTTAGGTATTTTTAAGTGTACAAGTCTGTGGCATTAAGTGCATTCACATTTTTCTGTATCCTCACCATTCATCTTCAGAACTTTGTCATCTTCCAATAAACACTAAATCTCCCTTTCCTCCTCCACACAGACCCTGGTAACCACCATTCTACTTTCTGTTTCTATACATTTGACTACTCTAGGTACCTCATATAAGTGGAATCATATAGTATTTGTTCTTTTTTTTCTGGCTTATTGCACTTAACATAATGCCTTTAAGGTTCGTCCATGTCATCACATGTGTTAGAATTTCCTTCTTTATAAAGGCTGAATAATATTCCATTCTATGAATATACCGCTTTTTAAAATCCATTCATCCATCGATGGACACTTGTTGTTTCCACATTTTGGCGACTGTGAGTAATGCTGCTATGGACCTGAATGTGCAATTTATGTTTGAGCCTCTGCTTTCAGTTCTTTTGGGTTTATACCTAGAATTAGAATAGCTGGGTCATATTATAATTCTATTTTTAATATTTTGAAGAACTGCCATTTTCCATAGCAGCTATACCATTTTCTGTTCGCACCAGTAACGCACAGGAGTTAGTTCAGGTATGTTTTCGACTTAAGTCATTTTGTGTGCTTTAGCCCACTCATTATATCTCAACTCAGTGCATAAATGGTTGTTTTGACAAGAAATTCCTCCAGAGAACGGGACATATGCTATTCAAGTCACATGGTGCCTTAGTAAGAATATGCATGCATTTGTAGCTTTGTAAATTGTTATTTAAGGTCACAAAACAGAGGTGAAATCTTTTATTATTTTCTGTTGTTGCCAAAAAGTTTTGCACTCTGCTGACACTCAGTATCTGTTAGCAGTCAGTGGGAACCATATTTCCCAATATCATTCTTTGTGTTAAAACATGAGTTATGATATGATCCAATCTTCCTTTCAAAACACATCAAATCAGCACAGGCCAGAAACCAAATGATGAATGAAAAAGTGGCTGACAAATCTTGGAAAATTAGTACTGGTAAAGCTATCAAGTGATGGTGTCAAAATGCCCTTTTCAAGAATGTGCATGGTGCATGCTCCCAAAAATCAATGTCCTGTGATCTCATTATATGAACTACAATATACAGCATCTGTGTCCATGGATTTTTTTTTTAACCTATTCTGGTAATAATCGTTTTAGAAATATAAACTCTCAAGGCTCTACTTTTTGTTGATAATCTGATGAGAGTTATGGAATATCTCATTAGGAAAATAACATGCATGTATATCCACCATGTTTCATATTTCTGGGGTTTAAGGAATATGATAAGCCCACTCATGAATCCCAGGTTAGAAAACTCTATAAATTTATATTGTATGCCATCAGTAATGTAGCGTACTTTAGAATTGCAGTCCCCAACCCCTAGTCCATGGACCGCTGGCCTGTTAAAGACCGGCTTGCAGAGCTCCACCAACCCCACTCCCCCTCACCCCCTGTCTGTGGAAAAATTGTCTTCCATGAAACTTAGGAAAGGGGAGGGCACACAGCAGGAGGTGAGTGGTGGGCAAGCAGTCTTCATCTGTATTTACAGCCGCTTCCCATCACTCACATCACTACCTGAGCTCGCCCCGCTCCCCGCCACCCACCCCCACCATCCATGGAAAAATTGTCTTCCATGAAACTGATCCCTGGTGCCAAAAATGTTGGAGACTGATGCATAGAAAACTTGATTTATTGGTTTATTCATTGATTTGTTAGTAAATCAAAGATAAGGAGTAATAAAAGAATTTATTTCATGGGCTTTGATGTCAAATAAATTTGGAAACGAAACTGAGGATTCTATTTAGTAAGCTTCCTAAGCCTTACTATCCTCATCTGTACACGGTGGATAACAAAAGAGTTCCTGTGAATGGATGGAAAGGGTCTGGGGTCCAGGCCTGCCTGGTGCATGGTGACAGCCAGCTATTTTTATTGTTATTTTTTCCCTAACATCATGAAGAGAGCTATTGGAAAGAAGTGGTGTTCTTTTTTTAGGACTCTGACCTCAAAATTGTTGATGTGCTATTTTTTATATGATACATTTGTGAAAGTCTATTTACGTTTTGTTAATTATAAAATTAGCAGATGCCCAGAGAAGAAGGATTGCTTGGGGAAATAGTATAAGAGGAAGTTTGGCTGTTCAGGATGAGGAAGTATTCCCTAATCTCCTTATGGCAACAATTTTTTGAACATCTAGTTCTATGAACAATCGAATGTATGATACCTAAGACCCAACACAACCTTAAACAAGAGGATAGAGCTAGGCCATATTCCTGGAACATAAATTTCATGCCAAGTACAAAATTAAGACTAGACTGAAAAGAATATATAATTATTAAATTTAGGAGCATATGTCCCATTTAGGGAGTACATCTGCTCAAATTATAGTTTTCAAATAAAGACATTATCACATTATAATTTAACAGAGATTAGTGTGATATTATTAGAAAATGGCTGATTTAAGCAGACTTTCAGAGACTTCGATATGAAGAATTTCAAATAAATAAGTAGAACAATAAATTCTTAAATCATTGAAGAAAATTTAGACTGGTTCAAAAATACTAGAGGCAATGTGAGCTAGAGAAATGAAAATCTCTCCTTATATAACACTTTAACTTATACCTGAAATATAAATGTCTAAAATATAGCGAGGAATTGCTTCTCCCTACTAGGTCAAATCAGGCCTTTGGCATGATTTCATGTAACTTGTACGGCAAGAAGCAATTTCCCCACATGTGATTTGAGTTGTAAAATTACATAATCATACTGCCTTTTTACCATAATTTGAAAAGCCACAGAACTTGGATGTTATTTGATGGTTTAGGAAAACCGTATCTTGCTTCTTTATGCTCTCTTTTAAAAAAAAGAAAAATGCCAAGCATGGTAGCTTACGCCTGTAATCCCAGCACTCTGGGAGGCCGAGGCAGGAGGATCACTTGAGGCCACAAGTTTGAGACCAGCCTGGGCAACGTGACAAGACTCTGACTCTACAAAAAGTAGAAAAATTAGCCAGGCATGGTGGTGCTCACCTATAGTCTCAATTACTCAGGAGGATCGCTTGAGCCCAGGAGTTTGAGGTTACGGTGAGCTATAATGACACCACTGGTTTTTGTGTGTATGTTTCAAATTTCTCTTGCATTTGTCCAGTATCTCTGTATTCAGTTAGATTTGTGTGTGTGAGAGAAAGAGACAGAAATTGCATCTAGCTTTCAGAGAATACCTTCTACCTTCCTTTCTACCATCATAACCCTCTTCTCTGATTTTCAATTTTGAATAGACATAAAATAGAACTCAAATACATTTTAGCATGT
>NW_012149063.1:10884592-10903006 GCF_000956105.1 Propithecus coquereli
TTCCTGTCCTCTCACATAGACAGCCTCCCTCACTGTCAACATCCCTCAACAGAGTGGTACATTTGTTATGATCTATGAACCTGTATTTTTACCTAAAGTTCATAGTCCACATTAGGGTTCACTTGGTGTTGTACATTCTTTGGGTCTTGACAAATATAAAAAGACATGTATCTACCATTATAGTAACATGCAGAATAGATGTACAGCCCTAAAAATCTTCCATGCTCTGCCTACTTTTACCTTCCTCCCCTCAACCCCTCGCCATCACTAATCTTTCTGTTGTCTCCATCATTTAGCTATTTCCAGAATGGCATATAGTTGGAATCATACAATATGTAGGCTATGCAGATTGGCTTCTTTCACTTAATAACTTACACTTAAGATTCTTCCATATCTTTTTTTTTTAACCAGCTCCCCAGAAAAGTATCTTCCATTTCTTTTTTTTTTTTTTTTTTTGAGACAGAGCCTCACTCTGTCGCCTTAGCCCGTGGCATCAGCCTATAGCTCACAACACCCTCAAGCTCCTGGGCTCAAGCAATGCTCCTGCCTCAGCCTCCTGAGTAGCTGGGACTACAGGCACGTGCCACCACACCTGGCTAATTTTTTCTATTTTTAGTTGCTTGACTAATTTTTTCTATTTTTAGTAGAGACAGGGTCTCGCGATTGCTCAGGCTGGTCTCTCACTCCTGACCTCAAGTGATCCTCCCACCTCGGCTTCCATGTCTTTTCATGACTTAAATAGCCCATTTCTTTTTTGTGATGAATAATATTCTTACTGATTTTTTTTTTCAAAAATATTTAGGGGGTACAAGCATTTTGTGTTACATAGATGGATTGTGTCATGCTGAAGTCAGAGCTTTCAGTGTACCAATCACCAGAACAGTGTACATTGTACCTGATAGGTAGATTTTTATCTCTCACTCTCCTCCCACCCTCCCCCTTCTTAGTCTTCAATGTCCATTTCACCACCTTATGATCATATGTATCCCTCATGTAGCTCCCACTTATAAGTGAGAACATGTCATATTTGTTTTTCCATTCCATACTTCACTTAGGATAATGGTATCCAGTTCCATCTAAGTTGCTGCAAATACATTGTTTCATTCTTTTTTATGGCTCAGTAGTACTCCATGGTATGTATATACTAATTTTCTTTATCTACTCATCAGTTGATGGGCACTTGTGTTAATTCTATATTTTTGCAACTGTGAATTGTGCCGTCATAAACATTTGGGTGCAAATGTCTTTTTTATAAAATGACATCTTCTCCTTTGGATAGATACCCAGTAGTGGGATTTCTGAATCGATTGGTAGGTTTACTTTTAGTTCTTTCAGGAATCTCCATATTGTTTTTCATAGTAGTTGTATTAGTTTACATTCCCACCAACAGTGTATAAGCATTTCCTTTTCAGCACAACCATGATTTTTTTTTTATTTTTTAATAAAAGCCATTCTAACAGGGGTAAGGTGGTATCTCACTGTAGTCATAGATTGCATTTCACTGATAATTTGTGATGTTGAGCATTTTTTCATACGTTTGTTGGCCATTTGTATATCTCCTTTTGAAAAAAATTCTATTTATGTCTTTTGCCCACTTTTTTATGGGGTTATTTGTTGTTTTCTTGTTGATTTGTTTGAGTTTTTTGTAGATTCTGGATATTAGCCCTTTATTGGATGTATAGTGTGCAAATATTTTCTCTCATTCTGTAGGTTGTCTGTTGATTATTTCCTCTGCTGTGTAGAAACTTTTTAGTTTAAGTCTCATTTATTTATTTTTGTTGTTGCCATTTTTGCTTCTGGGTCTTAGTCATAAATTGTTTGCCTAGGCCAATGCAAAGAAGAGTTTTTTTACATTTTTTTCTAGAATTGCTGTGGTTTCAGGTCTTACATTTAAGTCTTTAATCCATCTTGAGTTAATTTTTGTGAACAGTGAGAGATAAGGATCCCGTTTCATTCTTCTGCGTGTGGCTATCCAGTTTTCCCAGCATCATTTATTGAATAGGTCATCCTTTCCCCCATGTATGTTTTTCTCTGTTTTTTTGAAAATCATTTGGTTGTAGCTATATGGTTTCATTGCTGGGTTCTCTATTCTGTTCCATTGGCCTGTGTGTCTACCTTTATACCAGTACCATGCTGTTTTCCTTATTATCACCTTATAATATAGTTTGAAGTCAGGTAATGTGATACCTCCAGATTTGTACTTTTTGCTTAGGATTGATTTGGCTATTCAGGATCATTTTTGGTTCCATATGAAATTTAGGATTATTTTTTTCTAGATCTATGACACAAATGCCCTGATTGTGACTGACCAGGACTCTACTCCCTCCCCACTCTCCTTAGGCTGCTTACTAGGTAAAGGGATAAAACAAACCTTAGTTTTATAAATGACTGGAGCAGAGTTCAGCTTTGGGAGGGGAAGAATTTGTATTTTGGGAATGTATTGGGACATGCCTGTGATGCTTGTGGGAAGCCAAGGCTGAGGAAGACAGCAAGCGTAAGACAGGGCTGTGTACTTGCTGTACTTAGTGGCCTTTGAGAGCTGTTGATCTGTGACAAGCTGTTTCCCTGTGCCTCTCACCTCTACCAAACTGGTAGAGTTTGCCAGATTTTCTTCCTATAACACTAGTTCACTGTCTTGAGAAGGGAAGTTGTATGTTACTTTTAATGTTGTGATTTGGTCCTGAATGAAGTAGTTCTGGCAGACACTTTGTAAATTTTGTGGTGTGTGGTAGCCACTGTTCCCTAGTGTATACACTGATAATTTTGTTTGTTTTTACCCTTTTAGTCCCTCCTTTTTAGTCATTTTCTAGGAAAATGTTTACCAGATCTCACACTGCCATCTTTCCTAGAAGTCTCCTGGCTTATATTCTTGTAATTAGTCCTTGATTTTTCTTTTTCTTACCTGTGGGTTAATGGCCTTTAAAAAAATAAAGATTCCCTACCCCTTATCTTTAAGGAAAAATATTAATATATAATGACAACTTAATAACCATAATATATAATGACAATAGGTATTCATTGCTCTGGTGATGAGCTTGATAGAAAACTAATTTATTCTACCCCACAGTACAAGGGTGACATTTGCATTGATAAGATCAATTGGTTGGAATGTCCTGCCTCAGGTGGCTTGTGTCTAGGATCTTCTAATGTGGTTCCTTCAAATTCTCTGTAAAAAGGAAACATTGAAAAAGACAAACTGCCAATAACCCAAGCAACTAACTTAAAACAGAACATAATGTCAAAACTGTAGAGGACTAGACCTTAATTTTATAAAAGCTGTATCTCGAATTGAGGAAAACCTGGCCAACTTTTGATTATGACACACCTTAGCTTTACTTGCAGAAAAGGAGATGGCTTTTCTTACCATCTGTCTTCAGACTTTGAGACTCTGTCTGGTTATCCTCAGCCAGAAAAAGCAGCAGCAGCTCCTCTCCTCCCTATTGCCCTAGAATCCCAAGTGTAATTCTCTAATACTCCAGTTCAAGTCACCAAGATAGAGAAGAAGCCCGGGAAAAGAAAAATTTGGTGATTTTTTTTTGGTGGCAGGGGTGGGTATGGTGGTGATGAAGATCTTATATTACAGGGGAAGACTCAAAAGATACCATTTTGCTTTTAACTCTGTCACTTATAGACTGTAGGTTCCAGCATGATTTAGGGAAATTTAAAGGGAAACGGAAATAGAACTTTAAAAGGGTAATTATATCTTTCAAATTACTGGCATATAAAAGTCTATTAAAAAATCAGTATGCTGCAAAAGGCAGATTATAAAGGAGAAGCCATCAAGCATTAAAGGAAACAAAGAAGAACCAAAAAATAGAAAGTATAAAATGCTATGGCAAGGGGTAAAGCCAACTATTAGTTATAACATTAAATGGAAATTGGAAAAACTTCACTATAGTTAGATTTTTTAAACAACCCAACCTGATCGTTACTAGAGGGACACACATTATAGAATGCTATGAATGTTATTCCTATATGTGCACTTAGGTATTGATCGCTAAAACCAATTTGATGGTGAGTACATGGAGGGGATGGGTATATACATACATAATGTGTGCGAGGCGCACCATCTGGGGGATAGACATGCTTGAAGCTCTGACTGGGGGGTGGGGGAAATGGCAATATATGTAACCTAAACATTTGTACCCCATAATATGCTGAAAAAAAAGAATTTCACCCCTGCTTGTCACAGGACATTAATGGGCCCATACTGGCACCCCTAAGCGGGTAGCAGCAGCAAATGGTAATGGAAAAGTTACTGTTTTTCTATTTAACTTTCTATTTGTGGAAAAGTTTCTTTTAATGTCTAAGAAAAATATAAGAAAGTTGTGTGTGTGTGTGTGTGTGTCCTGGGTCTTTTGTGGTTTGCCTCATTCTCATTCTCACTCACATGTGATGATCTTATGATCTGACTGTTGCTGCTTTGGAGTAAGTTCAGCCTAATTGCACAGGTGGTTTGAGGAATGAGTACAAGACATATTTTGAGAAATCTTCCAAGTAAATCCCAGATGAAATCTGAAATTTAAAAAAAAAAATGCAGTGAAAGTTTAAATGGAAAGGATGCACAAAATTTCATTAATTGCTTGCAAACAAAAAGAGAGCAGATGATATCAGATAAAGCAAAAAAGCATTGAAAGGAACAAACGGCCACTTTTATAAGATCAAAAGTGAATATATAACTATTTATAAACTCTTCTGAGATAAGTCTCATTGTTTCAAAATATACTGAATACAACCTAAATGTTTCAATAGCAGAATGAATGGTTAAATTTATTGTGGTATAATATATATATGTAGTGACCTAATCTGTTAAGAGTGGTATTGTTGAAGTTTCTTTGTTCACAAAGACGATCATATTGCAGATAGTATAAATATTATTCTTCTACTTTGATTCAAATTAAAACAAAAAATATTAACGGGTTATCTCTTGGTGGTGAAACTAGAGTCAGTTGAAATATTTTCACCTGTACTTTTAAGCTTTTCCTTTAGTTTATATAGTAAATTATGTTATTGCACCTAAATCCCCACTGCCTCTCCCACTGGGAGGACTATAGTTTCATGCAATACTGACCTCAGCTGGGCCATGTGACTTGCTTTGACCAATAAAATGTGAGTGGAGGTGACATGTGCCACCCACAAGGAAAAGCTCTAAGAACCATCCCCTGGTTCTGCCATGGCTCTTTTTCTACCTTTCATAGGGGTTGTTCCTTAAGCCTGAATGAAGAGGACTCAGAGTAGGTCTGCAGCTGCCCTAAGGGATATATAAATGAGCAAGAAGTAAACCTTTCTTGTGAGCCCCTGAGATTCTGGGCTTAGCCTGTGGGCCAGGCTAAGTTGTCCCCAGTTTCAAGTGTTTTTCTGGACACATGTAATTTATGATGCCTGTGAACAGCAAGTTCTAGAAGTCCTCCTTACCACCTTTGCTTTAATTAGGTCCCTGGGTTATAAATCTGAATTTTATGTCACTCAGTATAAATGCAAATGTTACAGCACTTAGCAATACTTGTGGTGTTCCCATTGTTGTGAAGGAAAAATGAGACAGAAAAATTAGATGTTCTGCTCTCACATTGCTGTTATTTTCAGCCACAATACTTTTCTTATTGAGTATAGTAATTATGTTGGTGTTGACTTCAGAATCTATGGTCTTTCTTTGGTTTAAAATATTATTTAGGCAATTTCTGAAAATGTGCTTCAATAGACATGAAATAAGTTGTGTTTTTTTTAATGTCACAGCAATTCCTACAACCTTCTAACAGTGTTTAGACTTACTTTTATAACACATTTTGAAATAGAGCAGGTGATCAAACACTTGGTTGATAATTGGTTGGAATGATCTTCAAAGGACATCTCATTCAACTTCGTATTAAGTACTTGAAACACTTTTTACTAAAAAAAAAAAAACAAAATTTAATAGAAACAACAATAACCTCAATATTCTTGGAATGAATTAAATTCTCTTACCTTTTCTTCATTTTGGTATTATTCAACATATTCATGGTTGGGATTCAGCTGAAATGTTGCCCTTTTATCATAAACAAGTTAGCCTGAAAATGTCATTAAATTAAAACAAAAATCAGGTTGTTAACATTCGTGTTAATGAGGAAAGTGCAGTTAAAAAAAAAAAAGAAAGAAAGAAAAAAGAAAAAGTCCAGCAGAGGAAATGTAGCTTGGATTGAATTTACTTCCAAATGGATCACCATTTAATGAGTTGGGTTGTTTTAATCTCATCCCTCGGGGGCACTTGAACACATCACAAAACCACCATACTTTTGGCAGAGGTGTCAGCATCTACTTGTAAAACATCTTGGACCAGAAAGGAAAGTGCTTCAAATCAAGTATCTGAGCAGTGTTTTTGCTTTCTGTTTGCTGGCACTGGAGCCTGGCTTCACAAGCTTTATTTACACTTACTAGACTGCCTTCAAAAAACAAAAGGATGAAGTGATCATCTAGCAAGTATAAGCTTATAACTACCTTTTGCCAATACTAAGTGAAACTTCATCTCTAGCCAAGGAAATTGCTCTACAGCTCTTTACATTTCTATTTGTCCAAAGGCTAGTTTTGTTTCAAGAGAGTATCTCCAGTTTAGTGTGTAAGTAGCTTTTATTTTTCCTGTGGTGATAGTGAAGTTGAAATCTTAAGAATGGATTTTGTGTTCTATTCACAGAATGTCCAATTTTCAGAGTTTATAAAAATTCCCCCTTGAATTATTGGAAGTCTTCTTTCAAATGTTCTCTGTAACCAGTGACCATTAAAATCCTGATTAACACATTCAGGGTCACAAAATCCATTAGCATTATGTTACAGATTTTTAAAATGTAACTATAGGCCTGTATAAAATTTAATTTACTGGAATTAAATTTGATCACATGTAGAATTTACATGATCTATACATGATCTGATTGATATATTTGTGTCACTGACATAATCTATTAAATATTTACATCTCCAGCCTGGATTTCTGTGAGCTCCAGACCTACATTTCCAAGTGTTTGTCTCCATTTGAATGACTCAGTGACATCTCAAACTCAATGTGCCTGAAACCACACTCATGACCTTCCCCTCAATCCTGAATTTCCTTTGACCTCCTTGACCCTGCCTCCCCACCACGTCCAGTCTCAGTCCACAGACTGGGTATTGGATTTCCTGCCACCACTCCAGTCCATCCTCTTCTGCACCCTGTTGGGCCCCCCTCACCTTTACTTCCCCGCTTCGAGTTGTCTCATGGCTGCCAAAGTCATCCTTCAATAACACAGATCTGGATACCATACCCCGTGATGGCTTCTCACGCTTATGAAAAAAATCAAAATGTCAATGTCTTAGTCCACAGGTGCTGCTATAACAGACTACCCCAGACTGAATAATTTATGAAGAACATAAATTTCTTTCTCACAGTCCTGGAGGCTGGGAAGTCCAAGATCAAGGTGCCAGCAGGTTAGGGTCTCTGCAGCCGAGACTGGTCAACAGAGATAGGCCAATCCTCTTGCAAGACGACGCACCTTGAATGCTGCATCCTCTGCAGTGGAGGAACACCATGTTCTCAAGTGGCAGAAGAACAGAAGATAGAGAACCCACTCACACAAGCCCTTTATATGGCGGCATTTGTCCATCCATGAGGGTGGAGTCCTCATAATCTAACACCTCCCATCAGGCTCACCTCCCCAACACTGTTTGCACCAGAGTTAAGTTTCCAACACGTGAATTTTGGGGGATACATTCAGACCACAGCAACCAACATAGCCTGCAAAGCCCTGCAGGGACTGGCCTGTGCCTTTTGGGGACCATCATGTCACCATCTCTCTGTGCTCTCGTCATATCAGCCAGCACTAATTCCTTGATCATGCCATGCTGGACAGTCATCTCCTAGTTAACCCTTCATCCTTCCGATCTCAGCTCTGACTTCCAGACTCATTGGTTCACTTCCCCGTGTGTCTTCATAAAGTTCATGAATCTTCTTTTTTCTGTTGTTGTTGTTGATTATTTGACTTACTGTCTTCTCCTCTAGACCGAAGTTCAGGTCTCACTTTTTCTGGCCTATAGATTGATCTCTGTTCCTTGCCAGCAGGTTCCTTTCCCACCTATGCTAACAGACCCACACAAGTGTTCTGTGCTTCCTTTAAAGAATATTACCACTAAGATGGGGGCTGGAACTTGGCCTTCTTAGAAGAGGATAAAGTTCACTATAGTGGTCTACCTTTTGGGTAGCTTTTAATCTTATATCATAGTGCTTACCTTTTTAACATTTTTTAGCATGCCTGTGTTGGAGACATGGCCAATTTAACAATGTTTCTCTCTGACACAAGCTTTTTACTTTAGTATTAAAAATACAAACCTTCCTTACATAAGTCCAAGTAAAAAAATCAAGTGGGCTGGATGTGGTGTTTCAGGCTGTAATCCCAGCAATTTGGGAGGCTGAGGCAGGAGGATCACTTGAGGCCAGGAATTCAAGGACAGCCTGGGCAACATAGCAAGACCCCATCTCTACAAAAAAAAAAATAAATAAAAATTAGCTAGATGTGATGGCATGTGCTTGTAGACCCAGCTACTCAGGAGGCTGAGGCAGGAGGATCAGTTGAGCCCAGGAATTTGAAGTTGCAGGGAGCTGTGATGACACCACTGCACTCCAGCCTGGGCAATGGGGTGAAAACCTGTCTCTAAAAAAAAGTAAATAAATAAATGAAGTGGCTGCTGGCTGTGAATAATTGAAGCAACTCCAGTTACCTCTGCTCTGAGATAGGCTTGTCAGTCTGTAGGTGCTGGTGAGCCTGTTGGTTGTTGAGTCACATGTAGGCACGTTGTTGTTTTGAGGTACACATATCTGTGGATATGTGTATTCCTTAATCTTCACAAATGCTGGATCATAGGATGCACATAATGTGTTAACCCTTTTGTAACTGACTGTTCTATATAGGATTTAATCATCATATACATGATATGGCTGAACCAAAGACAAATATGGACTGAGCTCTTATTAGAATCCATTGGGTAGGGGAAATTAAAATTTCTAGAGAAGCAGCTGATGTACTATGGCATTAGGGTCCGGAATATAGCTTTGTAATCTGCTTTAAAAGAAAGAAAATATCTGGGAAGAATTTGACTTTAGCACATGGGTTCTTCCTTGTTGACAGTCCTTTTTTACATTTTGACACTTTCATTCTTCACCTGAAAATCTAAAGGAAGAGATATTTTCTAATATGTCAGAGTCCTTCCTCTCACACAAATTAATATTTTTTCCTAAATATAATAATTTTAATTTGATTTTTAATTACCCACATGAGGCTTGTTTGTTTTGCTTTTAGGTGGTTTGGACACCTTCGATATTTGCCTGCTGTCTTCTAGCGAAACCTGACTCGTGAAATGGAATGAAGCTGAAAAATCATCTCCGTGAATCTGAGAGAAGATTGGGATGGTCTTAAGTGCACATCGCTAGACTCTAACTGCAGCGATGAGTTCAGACGAGAAGGGCGTATCCCCTGCTCATAAAACAGCCACTCCAACCCATAGAAGTGCCTCCTCTTCAATATCCTCCCAAAGGGACAGTAGGCAGGTAAGAAGCGAGTGTTAAGTGTGTTTTGTTATTTTATTCCAATACAGTACCCATTAGGATATCATGAGATTGCTAATTCTGAAATTTTGTTGCAAAGTCTTTTATTCCACAAGAAAACTCATTATTTTCTGTAGATATAGCTGACAATGTCACGTAGCTCCCACTCTTGCTTTTCTGTTGCTTAGGGCCTTGTTTAGCATGCAGACGCGAATGGGCTGGGGTGACTAGGGGAAGCCCTGCCTCACTCTCCTCACTGTCTGCTCCTGGAGGGGGCCCCAGCATCAGGAACTCGAATGTTCTGCTCTCTCTCTCTTCGTTTGTGGAGCTGGAAAGGGATCCACGAACCCGCAAAAAAACTTCTTCTTCCCATAAGTCTCTCACTGCTCTGCTAAGCACTCATCTCTGTTTGGTGTTGCATGGAATCTGGTAACAGATTCTGGAATTGGGTTACGCATAAAATTGTAGTATCAGGGAATTAAGAGCAATGAGAATTCAAACAATGTTTAAAGGCAACAGAAAAAGTAAATTGTTATTGCTTAATTACGGTAGAAAACGTTCATTGTCTCATTTGAGACAATTCTGTAAGTTATTTTTGTTTACAGAGTTCATTACTATTTTAGTGGCTGTTCCGCTGCCAGGGTTGTGTGGGGATTAATCATGTGAATGCTCTTTGTAGGCAAAACGGTTGGTTTGTTTCAGTCAGCACAGGTCTGAGTATAACTATTTTTCACTTTCATATTGTCTTGTGATAGTATTTTTAGCTGTGTAACTGAAAATTCACAGTAAGTAGGTGTTGTTAACTTTTCATAAAAACTTTCTGTTGTGGCAACTTTCGATGAGTCAGCCTTCCTGCAGGGTCTACTTCACTGCCTGCCACCCCCTACCCTCTCTGTGTTCCCAGCATATTCCTCGTTTCTAGAAGTGCGAGCATCAGATATTCAGTATTCCATCATGTAGACATGGATCTTGAGACAGCCCGTTCCAGAGGTGAATTCGTTCTTCTAGATCATGGGACCACACTGCTGGGGGTGCTCTTTAGGGAACCCTCAGTCTCAAACCCTCCAGCATTCCCTGTCCCAATTCTAGCAAGAAATTCCAGGGGAATTTATACAAATCAGAGATTCCTTATGTGTGTGTCTTTCGCAGGTCCTAAGGCAGGTATTCCTACTCCAGGCTCTTGGAGAATTATTGACACTGGTGTCCTTTGTTATTGAGTTCAAAGAGAACGCTTATATTCTGTTAGTTAAAGGCAGTTATGCAATTAACTAAATCTGTGATTACACAAAGTTATTATATTTAAGAGTGCCAGGAATGAAAACACTTTTATATTAAATAACTACTGCATGCTAAGATGCTTTCTAAGTTTGCAAATTTAGGCTACCCTTCACCTGACCCTCTGTTCTTATTACGACATCTCCATTTTTCCCTTGCCCTGGGCATTTAAACCGAGACATATTTTAAGCAGCCTGGCCTATCTGGCTGCCGGGAGGAAGGAAGGGATTGAGCCAGTTTACCCTGGAGAACTGTGACAAATGGAAAAGACTGATGACTGCTGTAGAAACATCTGTCGCGCGTTGTTGCTCTGCCTGTTGCACCTGAGCTCCAGGAGCAGCCTGCAAAACAGCAGGGAAAAACCGAGACCTGGTTCTGCTAGCAGGAGTGGAAGTTGGAACGTGTGACTCCTCGCTGGCTTGTGAATGGAAAGTTTTATGATGGGAATGGAAGTGGCTTGTTTGTAAATTGATAATGAATTCTAGAAAAGTAAGGGACACCATTCAAATGCTTATTATTCTTTAAAGAGGGTGTTTACTTTCATTCCTATTTATCTCAGCAGGTGGAAACTCTCCCAAATATTTTCCCCTCTGATTCCTTCCTGACTCCTGTTTTGTGACTATCCATCTCCCTTAGGGGAGAGAAGAATGGAAAAGAAAATTATAGTGCTGTTTTTCCTTCCATATCTCAATCACTACCTAAATTTTAGAATTAACTTGTGGAACTCAGAAATTTGGGTGATCCTGTGATGTGATGTGACATGGTGCAGTGTTTTTTATATGCACCTATTTTTACATGAAAGCTGTTTTCATAGTGAAGGGACATAGAGAAAGTGTGATAAATTAGTGTTCATTGAATCTTATCCTTTCTTCTTATTTGACTGACATCTGTGCAGCTGGTGCCAAATTGCAATATCCAGCCCTATTTCTTTCCTGAATTAATCACATAGGTAGAGAATTTGTTTGGCATGTAGCTGAAAATACAGTGTTATTTCCCTAAGTTCTAGTCCTTCCTAAGTTCTAGTCCCAAATCACTAATGAATTGATTGAGCATTTCTGCTTAGATGTAACACTGCCTGAGTGGTACCACTGTGCCGTAAATCAATATGTATAAATCAGTGTGCCATCAGGATAACCATTCTCTTGGGGACCCAGGGTCAGTGCCTGCCTTTCTCCTCTGCTGCTCCCACGTTCAATAAGTTACCAAGCCCTATTGATCATTTCCTCCTTCATAATATAATTTCCCTCCATCCCCACTATCAGCTCCCTTGCACACACTGCCATCACGCTACCCAGGGTCCTGCAGAGTGCTCTAGCCTCGCCATCCCCCTTGTGGCCTCATCATTTCAGATTTCCTGAATAGGGCAGATTCATGTAGAATCCTTCGAAGACTCTCTGTTACCTACATGATTAAGGCCAGAGTTCCTTTCTGAGTACCCAGCATCCAGCATGCTCTGATCCAGTCTCATATCCCATTTTCCTCCCAACCTGAACAGTCTTATCTGCCCTTGGTTCCTAAACCTGCCCTATCTTTATCTCTGGTTGTCTTTCCCGAATGGAATTCCCACCACCCTCCTCTCCACCTGATGCCTCCCCGTGCATCAAGGGCCGGCTCATGCAACACTGTCTCTGGTCACTCAAATCCACATCATCCTCTCCCTTCTCTGAACTTTTATAGCCCATTTTGACAGTATTTGACATTTTTATATTGTCTGTCTTTTTCTGTGTTGATCTCCTCAACTGTGCTCTCTCTGTGAGCTCTAAACAGACTGCATACTCTAATTCTTCAGGTTCGGAGACATTGACCTCAAATGTTCTGATATATCCTGCAGGATATTTTTTAAGACCTGCAACAATATTAGTCTTGTCATTTTGTTACAAATTTTCCATTCCACATTTATTTGTCCTTCTCTTCTTCCTTCCTGGTGGATAAGTAAAACAAAGAACATCTGTGCATAGTAGCGATGGGCTGCCCTTCCTGTCGTAAAGTTACTAGCACAATAGGTGAAGAGGGGAGAGGAGGTGGGAACCAAAGTGACTCAGTGCCCCTGTGATTTCACTAAGTGTTTCTGCAACAATGATAGGGTCGAGACTCCACTTAGTATTTAACAACTTAGAAGACTTTAGTAATTGCTCCATTTATATTTTATTCAAGTCTGACATGAGATGTTAGAACATCTAACAAAACTGGCTCTGTGTGTGTGACCATCCTGACTCATAAGCTGCAATGAATATGTATGCCCTAAAACTTTCAGAGGGAACAAAAAGTCTGTTGATGAGACATCTAAGACTTAACCTTTAAATCAGAATTCCCCAAAGTACATCCCAAGGAATGCTTGTCCCTTGAGACATTGTATGAAAAGAGAGTTCTACCATCAAGTAAGTTAGAGAAATGCTGAACAAAATCTCTTTTGCAATGTGCATTAATAAATTATGGATGCTGATAAATCCTGAAGTAAGAACTTTATTTTTTATTTAGGTGAGCACTTCTAGAATTTACTATATTGTGGAACTTCTTTTTTACTCTAAGATTTGGTTGTGAAAACTCCAGATTCTTCTGTTAAGAAATCAGGAGATCAGGAACGCTGAGCGCAGATTCCTAATGGCAACACTCAACTGGGCGCAGTAGTGGCTTCCAGCTGAGCTGCGGCATTTACTCTTCGATAGGCCACAGTCCTCGCCTGTCCTCACTGTATTCCAGTACTTACTTACGTTGACTGCCTTGCCCGTGAAAGCATTTGAATTTGTGAACCTTGACCCTGGATGCAGTAGGTCAGTCACAGTAACATTTAACTTACCAAGGGTGATCCTCACTTGGATGTTAAGAAGGAATTTCAAAATTAGCATGTCCAAAATGGAACTCCTAATTTCCCTCTCAAATCTGGCTCCTTCCCAGTCTTCCCTATCTCAGCAAATGGCAACTCCATCCTTTCACTGGGTAAGGCCAAAACCAGGAATCATTCTCGACTTCCTTTGCTCATACCCTGCTTCCAAACCATCAGCAAACCTATTGGTTCCACCTTACGACATGCCTGGAATCTGACCACTGTTTGCCATCTCCCCCCGCCACCCTGGTCGGAGCCACCATCATTTCTCACCTGACTGTTGCCATAGTTCTCTAACAGGCTCCCTGCTTGTATCCTCGCCCAACAGACAGGTCATTCTTTACAGAACAGTCAGATCCCTTCAAAACCTAAGTCAGATTGAGCCACTCTTCTGCACCAAGCCCTCCAGTGACTTCCTGTCTCTGTCCAAATAATACTGAATTGCTGACCACTGTCTACAAGGTCATGCATCCTCTGGTTCTGCCTGACTGTCTGAGCCCATCTCCTGCCACAGCCCTTTCCTTGGTTCTCTCCAGCACCTTCCTCGAGGGCCTTTGCATTTTTGGTCCCCTCAGCTAACTTGCTTTTCCTCCAGCCATTCCCAGGCTTGTCACACACTTGAGTCAATCTCCAAATGTATCATTTGAGGTGGCCTTTGCTGCCCTTCCCTGCATATCCTTATCACTCGCTGTCCAATTAGCTGGGTTTATTTTTCTTCAAAGCACTGGTCACCACCTGGCACGTTATACCAGGTCTGTCCAGAAAGTATCAAGCCATTGGTAAGATAACGAAAATAATTTGGGGAACATCGAGGTAACCTGGCAGCCAAGGAGAGTGGACTGGGATGCACATACGTGAACAGTGACAACTTCACTGTAGTAGTCAGTGGAGCGCTAGACGCCATTGAGCATGTGTACTGTGTGGCTGTCGCATTCAAAATGACTGAACAAGTAGAACAACGAATCTGCATCAGATTTTGTGTTAAGCTTGAACTTTGAGATGATCCAGAAGGCTTTCAGAGATGATGCAATGAGTGCAGCACAAGTAAAAATGTGGCACAAACATTTCAAAAATGATTGGGAATCTGTTAAAAGTGATCAACGTTCTGAAAGGCCTGCAACAAGCAGAACACCTGACAATATTGAATGTATACGGGTTAGGTTAGGAGATTCTGGGACAACTGTGTCAGGTCCCAAGGTACCTAGTTTGAAGGGGACCAAGGTGTCATTGTCCTATGTACAATGTTTCCTGTATCTTGTATCTTCTTCAATAAATGTCTCTATTTTTCATATTATATGGCTGATACTTTCCGGGCAGACCTCGTATATTTGTTTATCCATTTATGTCTGTATCCCCTTCCTCTATTCCTTAACACTGAGATTGTAAGCCCAGTGAAAACAGGGCTTTTATTTTGTTTGATTGTGTATCCCTAGCACCTTGTATGGCAGCTGGCGTTTGGGGTGCTCAGGAGGTATTTGAATGAATAAGTGGATGAGGAGTTGGTGTGGAGAGGAGATTGTGAGCCAGGCTGCAGAGGACTTGATGGCTGTGAAGGAATAATCATGAGGTCGGGAGATGACAATAAGGAGAGAAGATGATGGAGTGTGGAGCTCCGAGTCTCACAAGAATGGATTCTGAGAGTAGAAGGAGGATCGTCCCAGGGTAGCAGAGGGGAGCTGAGAGAGCACTGTCCCTTCTGCTTGCTCCTGAGTGGGTGTGTGGTGGGACAAACGACTGCAGAGTGAAGGAAATGACAAAAAGCAAAGCGTTGGGAGCATTCTGCTCAGAGGTTAAAAACATTAGTGGGGGCAGGAGGTATCTCTTTCTTTTAAAACAGGGGTTATTGTTTCTTAGTCAATCATGGTACTTATTTTATGGTTACATTATATAACAGAGTTACTAAGTTTGTGAACTGATGACTGGATTTTGTTTGTGTTCATAATTACTTTTATGCTTATGTATTTTAGAGAATTTTAAAATATATACATGTCTAAGACCACGCTGTAGAGATGGTAGTCCTGGATCCAGGTCCGCATTTTCAAAATGCGGTTCCCCTCTTTGGAGCCAATGATTGTTTTTATATACATTAGTATCAAGTCATATCAGAAAATCAGACACTATGGCTCTAAGAATGTAGGGTTTGGAATGCATAATTTTCAGGCCATAGTGTCTATTATGAGTGAATTGTTAATAACTCCAACAGGTCAGACTTTATAAATCCTTAAATGAGCCAGTCTTTTTTGTTTAATGAAAAATAAATGAAGAAAAAACCAACCATTCCTTATAATGATTCAAAGTTTGCTGAATCTCAGAGATCATAAAATAAAGAACATGTTAAAGAAAAAATTATAAATAACTCATAAGAGGCTGGCAGTTCATCTTCTTGCCAGTTTTTATAGAATCTGTATTCAGGATCATGGTCAATCCTTAAGAACTATAGAAGACTTTAGTGACATGGGTATCCGAAATGTTTCCTGTATGTTATCAACAGCAAGACATTTCAAAACTAACAGTGGCCTGTTCAGTTGATGCCCACTGTTGACATGTAAAGGCTGCTGCCAGCAGTGATTCAGTGGGACTATATATCTGATATAAAAGTGTCTCCCAGCATATGCAGAAACTGAGCTTCTAGAGCATCTTCTTCAAATAGCTTTGTTGAGTGAAATAACTAAATCACTACTTTGAAATATAAGTGTCTCTATCTTCTCTTCAGGAAACCTATTTCAATCTTTGAATTGTGAAAAATATAGTGTTATCTCAAACAAAAATATTCTAATTTTTTAGAGAAAAAAATCCAAGCATCTCTGATTTAATACAATTTATAACTTGAAATCTACCAGGAGGAGGAATAGAATTTGAGTTCTTAGCTCTATGTAGAATTCCAGTGGACCCAAGGATTTTTCCGGATGACCCTGGAACCCAGCTGCCAGTTCAGAAAGAAATAGTAACCTGATCTGAAAATCCACAGAGTGTCCTCACTGGGGCAATGCCAGAAAATAAATCCCTTTTACTTCCTAGGTATATTTAAATTCCTGACTTGCTTCCAATTTCAATTTAGCCTTTTTAGAATTCCATCTCATGGAATCAGCTTTTCAGGACTTAAGAGCAGTATCAATGGGGAAATAATATTTGCTTGCAAAAACTCATACTGTGACCAATTTTTGTGATTTAGATGCAAATTGGTTGTTCTGAAAAGTCGAAATATTAGGCAAAATTTATAAACTAACTAATAGAATAACAGTAGCAACAAGCTAATATTTCATGAGCTCTCACTGTGGAAGGTTGGAAGTATCATCACATTCTTCAGAGAACTACACTATGATGAAAAGTGGTTTTCATCTTGCCCACAGCTAATGAGGAGTGAAGACAGGCTTTACTCCCAGGAACCCTGTTTTTGGAGCCCCTGTTCTTGTTCACTCCACTGTTTGATCTGTTGTAAGTCTTGCCAAGCTGAATGTCCAGGGGAAGGGCCTTCTGTATACTTCTAAGTGAACTTTGTAAGGCAACCTTTGTTAATTGCTTTCAAGTTATGTACTGCCTCCTCATTTTCTCCCTTGGTAATAACAGTGATTTTTCACATCCTCATTGGCCTAGGAAACTATAAATCAAATGGTACACAAGCTGAAATGTTAATAGTTATTATCATGGAGTGAGGTTTGTTTTTTTTTTTTTTAAGAGATGGGATCTCACCCTGTTGCCCAGACTAGAGTGCAGTGGTGTTATCATAGCGCACTGTGGCCTCGAACTCCTGGGCTCCAGCGATCCTCCCGCCTCAGCCTCCTGAGCAGCTAGGACTACAGGTTTGCACCACCATGCCCAGCTAATTTTTAAAATTTTTGTAGAGATGGGGGTCTTGCTGTGTTGCCCAGGTTGGTCTTGACCTCCTGGCCTCAAGTGATATTCCTGCCTCAGCCTCCCAAAGTGCTGGGATTACAGATGTGAGCCATCATGCCTGGTCCCTAGGTGAATTTTATGTTATCTGTGCTTTTCTCAATTTTCTGTATTTTTACTACACATATTCCTTTTAGATTGAGAAGTTTTAACCATCTATTTGTTTATTGAACGCTGCTGTTAGCCTTTTCCATTAAAAGCAATGAGCAGCCCCACAGCTTTCTTGCCATCCCCACCATTTGGAGATCCCTGTCGCTGTCGTGTGGTATTTACAGTATGTGTTCAGTCCGTGTCAAATGTGCTGAAATTGAGACCACTGGAGAGAAATTTGCCACCTGGCACCCAGACACTCATTACCTCCACGTGATTCAGAACTTCGTTACTCTGGTAAGAATCTGTTTGCTGCTTTCGCTGCTGTGCCTGCCAGACCCCGTTGGTTGTCTAGGCTGCCTTTATCAGTGTTTCACTTTACAGGTTGTCTCTTACTACCTCGAGATGGCTGGTTTTGGATAGCATTTTTGTAACAGCAAACTTGTTGTCAGATCCAAGATTAGTACTGCCTGTTATGTTCCTGGGCATAACACCAAACGGTAGAGCCACAGCACAATTGGTTAACGAACCCCAGAGGGTCTCCCTCTACAGGGCGTGAAAAGGCCTGGGAATCTGTTGTTTACAGAAGCATCCCCAGGAGATTGTTATCCACTCAGATTTGGAAATACCACTTTTACAAAATACATTTTTAGGTGTTTCGTTAGGACTATAAAACATCCTCCTGAAGGACCATAAGTCTATAAAACTGTTTTATTTGATTTTCAATTTAGACAAATAGAAAATTTTACTTCCCTCTGCTCAGCATCCACTGTAACTCTCCTAGACTGTAAGT
>NW_012149063.1:10903791-10909797 GCF_000956105.1 Propithecus coquereli
TCAAACAATCCGCCCGCCTCGGCCTCCCAGAGTGCTAGGATTACAGGCGTGAGCCACCACGCCTGGCCAAGAAGGCATTTAAATAACCTCTCAGTCATGCAGTGACATATTGTGCAGCTGCTAAAAATGTTCTTGAATATTTAATACTGTGGACAGACTACATACAGTTGGTCCTTTGTAGCCATGGTTCCCACATCTGTGACTTCAACCAACCACTGATTGAAAATATTCCTCCCCCAAAAACACAATACAACAGTAAAAATATACAAACAAAAAACAATACAGTGTAACAACAAATTACATAGCATTTACATTTATTAGGTATTATAAGCAATTTAGGGATGATTTAACGAATACAGGAGGATGTGGGTAGATTATATATGCAAATACTGTGGCACTTTATAAAAGGGCACTTGAACATCTGTGGGTTTTGGTATCTGCAGAAGGCCCTGGAACTAATCGTCCATGGAAACTGAGGGATGACTGTATTGCTAACTGAAAAAACACAAGTTATTAAATTGAAAACATAGTGCAGTTTCAACTTGTTTTAAGAATTGAGTGTGTGTGTGTATATACATAAAGCTGAAAGAAAATATAGCAAGATATTGAGTTTATTGCTGGTTGTGAGTGTTTTTAATTTCTTTTTTATTTTTCCATTTTCCCCTTAAAAATGTCTGCAATAAGTGTGCTTTTTTTGGAGGTCATATTTTATGAGTTAATGGGTATGTGTATGTGTGTATAGCTTTAAAATAATATTTGAAATATAGTAAATTTGATAAAAGTATTACCTATTTTAATGATAAAATTGTAAGCTTTAACTCCGTAAGTATAAGATTAAAAATTGAATGAAGATGAAGGCTATGGCACATGGGAAACTTGGTGCAAGTTTTTCAAACCATCTTTGAGGCTCTGAGGCATGAACTGGGCGACCATTTGTCCTCTTTACTACCTACATTTAGTCTCATGGGAATTTAATCATGTCTGAGCAGAAACTTAGACACTGCATATATATAGCAAATATTCATTCATTCAGCAAATATTTATGAGTCCATGTGGGCATGTCATCAATGTATTATATAGGCTCTGAGTTTACAAGGATGTTCAAATAGTCTAACTCTGCCTCTAATGTACATACATAAATGTTTAAAAAAGACATATATGGGATTTTTTTTTTTTTTGCTTATATTACTAGCAAAATCATTTGACCGATTATCATACTGAAAACCTTTGCCTGTACTACATAATGTTAAAAGCCTTTTAGAAAATTACGGATTAACCGTAGTGTTCTTTTTAAGTCACAGGGGACTGGACTGTTCTCTCCTGCCTTTTAAATTAACTCTACATGTTCCAGAGCCTTGCTCTTGAAACGCCTAGTGTTTGTCCTTGTTATTTGCTGTAATGAAGTATGATCAGTACATGCTTTTACTCCAGTTGCTGTGGTTTCCAGTGATTTTGTTATACTGTTGGGTGTCGGGAGTACAGAATAAGAAGCAAGTTCACCAGCAAGTTCTGGTTCTATTTCTGCTTAAAGGCAACCACGGGAATTAAAAGGCTGTTTATTCCTATGCTTTGTATCACTTCATAGTCAAGATCACAGAACTACTCTTTGTTATCAATGGACCACTTGGTGGGTCCAAATGGCATTTGTTGCAATGCAGAGTTTCCAAACAGACCGGTTCAATGTGGGGCTATGGCTGTCGATTCATAATGACTTTCATATTTCTGTGCAGGAAGAGACAAGACTGTGATGACTTTGCTTTTCTCCCTTTCAGGATTTCCCAGGTGTGCTGCATGTACTTTTTCCAGCCACTATTTCTAAAATTTTCTTTCATGCATTTTAGCGGTGCTTCTGTGAAGCTTTACTATTAATGCACTTCCTGCATCTTTCAGTGAGGGCAAGGTAATTGTTACTGTATAGAAAGTAGTAGAGTTACTACTTCTTCAGCTGATTTTAATATTTTACGCCACTGCAAAGGAAAAAAAATTTCTTGAAGGAAAGTCTGCATGCATCTTCTGCTACAGGCATTCAGGTGGATGCAATCTGTGTTGCCATCCCTGCTGTTGCCTTCGCACTGGCAAATATTTAGGTCTTCTGTCTTCATTCACGTTGGCGATGTTCTCAGTAAGTTCTGATGCCCTGATCAGGAGATGCTGCTGACTGTGCTCCTGGGTTGAGCGGGTAATGTGATGGCCATGTAAGGAATAGATTCATCGCTTCCGAAAGGGCTCCCAGGTGTTGTACACCTGCAAGGTGTTTGTAGGACATCTTTCCATGGCACTGGGAATGAGTAAGGTTCCTAGACGTTTGTTCTTATAGTGTTTATAACTAAGATGTTAGCTACTGTTTATTGAGTGCCTGCTGTGTGCTAGCCTCTGGGTAGCACTGTGCATACACTGGGTGCCAACTCTGTGACTTCCAGTGTCTCATAAAGTAGGTGTTATTTTCCTCATTTTACAGAGGACACTGAGGATGAAAGAGGTTAAGGCTTCATCTGAGTCACATGGAAAACAGCAGATGAAGGCTGGGATGCTAGTCTGTATGACGGTAAAACTTATGTTCTCTTTTCTCTACACCTCACACTGCTATAGCTGACTTGCTCTTAGTTCTTGAAAATTAGAAACTGGAAATTAATTTTGAGGTTGCTATGGAGATGGTGAAGAAATTAACCTTGAGGTAGTACCATATTTAAAAGTGCTATAATTTTTCCTTTTTTGTTTTGCTCACTTCTACCTCTCTGTATCCACAGAAGATTGTAGTAGAAGAGGACTTGGCATGTGTTCAGTTAGTGTTAAGGCCATATGCTATTTGACGTTTCTGTCACTTTTGTCATTTAACATTAGCTTTATCTTCAGTAGACAGCAATATTTAAAAGCTTGACTCTAGAGTAAAATCCTAACTCACATTCCAACTCCAGCACTTGCTGACTCTGTGCCTGTCTTAACCTGTGTCTTTCTCTGTTCAGTCAGCTGTGAGATCAATTTAATAGTCATTACTCGATGGCTTGTTGTGAAGATGGAATGAAATAATCCACGTAAAGCGTAAAGACAGGACTAGAGAAAGTAGTAAATATTAACTGCCATCATGATCATCAACACTATCCTATGAAGGTTACTAAAAGCACTGAAATAGTGCTGCTTCATTCAAAGTAGCTATACTTAGAAGGGAGGCCAGCCTAACAGCCTAAAGCTTGAAGAAAGTACTTTTGAAGTTTCTAAATTATTTCAGATATTTTTCTTTGAAAATATTTTGTATAATTTGTGACTATAAAAACAGATAAGATAGATGAACAGTTTCAATGGAGTAAACATTCAGAGAGCAACGGTCCACTTCTCTTTGTTACTGTCCTAAATGTGTGTTGAAAGTCTAAATAGAAATTGGTAGCCACAGCCTAAAATATTTCCAGCAATTCCTCTCTTTATATTTTTGAGATGAAATTAAAGTAGGTAAAGACAAGAAACCTGTTCATCAGATCTCCTGGACTCCCCATTCTGAGAGTCATGTTCCTCTCTGTGTGAGTTGCACTGAACCGTTCAGCTATTATTAAGTGTCTCATTGTGTGTTTACCTACATCTTTGATACCGAGTCAACTAGACTACAGTCATGTTGGCAGATTTATACTTGCTTCCCAGGAAGTACGAGATCAATGAACGCTAACCCGGGGGACATACTTTTACCAAGTTCAAGAGCTACAGTGGAATATGAAATACAGTGAAATTCTAGACTCTTGGTTTTAAGCTGAATATGCATCAGTTTCCTCTGACAAAGGGGAAGAGGGGGCGGGTAAGTACTTCCACCTTCTCTGTGTGCTTCAAGTTTCTCAAAAAACTGACCTGGAAATTAAGTTGTAATTTTAGTATTTGAGAGGAAACTTGATTTTAAAAGAATAATTAACTGGTTTATGTAACCCTTTATTTAATTCATTTATCTAACACATATAACACCTTGAAGTTAGTGGCATGTGTTTCTAAGTCACTGTGAAAGAATATGACAACAGCTATCTTGTGAATAAAAGTGCAAAAATTATAGCACAAATTATGATCTTAAAGGAAACCTTATGAAAAGAACTAATTCTTGTAACTGAAGATATTGTTAAGTTAAATTTGATGTGTTCCCCGCTAACCAGTCATAGCTTTAAATCTAATAAACAAGAGTTCTATGATTAATCCACTAGATTTTTCAGTTTTAAAAGTTAGGCTCTTTAAATGTTTTCACAAGTTCTATCCTATTGGAGCTGTGATTTTTATAATTCCAAGATAAAACTAGAAGGAAGTTTTATGTCTAATCATGTGTTAATGATTGCTGAAGGACTGTTCTCTATAAATTAATTGGAGAGCACTGAAAAATTCCAGGAATTTTTGACTGGCTACAATGGGCAGGTTGTTATGCTAGGATGGAGTGGGTTAGGAGTAGAGGAGATGGGATACTAAGATGAAGATGAGCTCGTCTCTACCTTCAAGGAGCATGCAATCTAACTATAGTCCAAGACCGGATATGGTGAGTTAAAACTGTCTTCTTTATAGCTGCTGATATTAAAAATACAGCATTCAAGTACTTAGATATTTCATTTAAAATAATGAATGGCTGGATATATAATTACATAACCTTTAGTTTTCACATGCTTTTAGTTTTAAACCATGAGTTTGAAGACAATTCAATGTAACAGATTAATATTTTTTATTGGATGGACAATGATAGTTAGGTTCTAATAATATACAAATATAAGACTGGCAAGTTTATACAAAAGCTATTGGCTTCTTCATTATCATATTGAAGTTAAATGAAATAGCTTATTTTTTGAAGCTAGTTACAGTTATAATAATGGGTATCAGCTGGTAGTTTTATAAGTTGTCCTTTAATTTTTTTCAGTGCAGTACACACATTTGTGGCAATAAAAATATTCTTTTACTTTGTCTCAATAAACGTTTTTATGATTTTCGGTGCCTTGGCAAATCAACAGAATTTGGGGTTTAGATTTTTCACTCAATTTATATATGTGCTGCATCTGAAAATGAATGAAATTCTTACTTACTTTTCTTCTATAACATAAACTATTTTGTAAAATCAAGTGGTGAAGAAACTAATATTGTGCTCTTTGTGCCAGACTCTGCAGTGGGTAATAGACATTGGTCCTGGCTTGTATGGTCACTAACCCTTCTGGTCCCCAAAACTGGGGCAACATTTTAAGTATCTCCAGTATCTATAGAGACAAAACTCAATTTTATCACACTTTAAATGTACCAAATTGATTTCTATGTGGCTTGATTTGGAAATTAGGGGAAATTTATTTTCCTTTCCCTGGCTAAGTTGCTTGAGTTAATCCTTCATTTCCTGCCTACATAGTTGCTAAGGTCAGGTTTCTTTGCAGGCTTTGCTTTTCTTACCATGTTTTTGGGTGGGGCAGGAGGAACTGGCAATGTATCTGTGTTTTATTGCATAGCAACTTGAAAGTATGGGTATACAGAGAGTCCTTAAAGAGAAGCTTAGATCAAAGATATCTGACTGGAAAATTAAAGTAAGCAAAAACAGTAGCCGCATGAAACAGGTTTAATGCATGGGTTTACAAAAGTGTGTTACTCGGTCTTTTGTATGATAAGACCTCTTTCTCTAGAATATAAACATCACAAAAACAGTTCTCTTATCTATTTTGTTCTCTGTGGCCCTGTCATCTGTGCCTGGCACGGTGTAGTTGCCCAATAATGATTTGTTGATTAATTGAATGAACAAACAAATGAATGAATGGATAACACATTTCACTGGCAGTTTCTGGTCTTAGCTTTATTATATTTACTTGACAGAACTTTTTTGTTAATATTCTATTAAGTAGTGAGGGAGGAACTTGCTACAAAAATCTGTGGTTTCTAAATGGTTCTAATTCTTGATTTTAAAAAGTATCTGACTGCAACTTAGTGCAACCTCTGTAGAAAAGAATTTGGAGATACCTCAGAGAGCTAAAAATAGAAATACCATTCGATCCAGCAATAGCACTATTAGGCATCTACCCAAAA
>NW_012149063.1:10911537-10915496 GCF_000956105.1 Propithecus coquereli
TGGTTGGTTGTTCCCATGTTGCCTGTCAAAGACCTGAGCACACACCACCGGTCTGTCACTCATAGCATGCCTTTGCTTTTGACTCTTCCATGAAAAGCACTGGCACAAATATGGATACTCAGCCACATTCATAATTTTTCTTTGCTAATTCAAGTAAATCTGGGAATGGAAAGAGCAGAGCCTCAGTTAGTGCTTAGGGTGACCTTGGACACTGTGACTATCAGGTTAGGAATTCTTGCTAAGCCCTGCCCAACTTTATATTTTCTTGCTAAGCCCTGCCCAACTTTATATTTGACCCCAGAATATCTGTTCTCATTTCTCCTACATCCTCACAAACTGAAGAAATAGGAGCAATTCCTCTGTCATGTCGATTATTTACTTTTAATAAACGACTTAACATTTTCATGCAGGTAGAATTTTAAAAACCTATGACCAGACCGCTTCTTGTTTTCAAGGTAATAAAAATAACCAGAAGTTTGAAAAGTTAACAAATAAATTAGAATAATTTGGCTCAGGTCAAGGTATAATTTTCTTCATGAAAAAACAAATATTCATCTAATAGTTTTCCAGTGAGATACAAAAAATCGAGACCTCTTTAAGTAAATAAAATACCAAGCTTGTCTATTGAAACAGTGAAATATTATTATCCCAGTGAAAACATAATGTTTCATTTTCAGCCTATATCTGAATATTAACTCTTATTTCTTTGATGTTTTTCAGATTTATCCCCCTCAAAGTGCTTAATTTTTTCAAATATACAAGTTATATCTATTTGTTGCAAAATTTTTTTTAATCAGAAAGCTATTGAGAAAAAATTAAAAATTTCCTGTAATCCTGTCACCTTTGTTTAGCTATTCTTAATGTTTTGGAATAAATTTTGCTTGTATATATAACATCATCATATTTAGGCTACTTTTTGTAGTCTGATTTTTCAGTTGACAGACTTCATGGGTACTTTTTCCTTATCAAAAAGCTTAAATCCATATTGCCATTTTGGTTTTTCCTTATGTCTACCTATTCTTATATATATTAGATATTTTTTCTATGATAATATCTTAGAAAACACATCTGTTCTTACATCTTTGCATACCTATCTGATTGTTTCCTTAGGGTGAAGACGGCTGTGGGATCACTGGATCAAAGAGGCATATATTTCTTTTTCCACAGGCTTTTGATATAATTACAAAATTTCTTTTTAGAAAGATCATACCCAATTTATACTCCCTTTCTTCCAACCCCATTCCATTCTTGAATCTGATAGGTAAAAAACCAAAAATCATTATTTTGGCTTTTATTTCTTTGAGTACTTCTGAGATTGAACATCTTTTTCTAATGTTCAACATGAGTTGCCTATTCATGTACTTCACCCATTTTTCTATTGGAATGTTGTCTTGCTTATTTATAAATGCTCTTCATAGTGTTTGTAAAAGACATTTACTGTCTATTGCATTTGATAAATTGTTTTCTTCTCTGTGCGATTTTTGTAAGAAATTCTAGAGACTAACATGTTTTAAGGCTCTAGACTTCTTGACATAGACCTTTCCGTTTGTCTATTGCCATACCCTGTTGGAGAGATGAGTGAATATTTTCATGTAAGCCTTGTCTAAGTAGTAGATGTACCACTCATAAAGTTGTAAAAATGTCAGACATACTATGTTTCTTTTTTGTGTCTTAAAATTTTTCAAGAGAAAATACTCCGACTCTTTCTCTGAGACTGAAACAGCATTGCAACAGAAGTTCAGCGGCAAATCCATACGAGGGGAAAACAAAATCCTGTGCTGACATATTTTTCTGACTGTTGCTGCTATCTTTGGTCTTTGGAGGAACTTGCCATTTTTAACACAGCTTACTGTTTTTACTGTGATGTGTGTGATCACACTCCCATGCCCTCCACATGAGAAATGGGTTGTCTAACCCTGGGCTGTATTTCCATTTCTTTTCAGAGTGTCCACGTATTGGAGAGGACTGCTTCCTCTAGCACTGAGCCCTCTGTAAGTCGGCAATTGCTGGAACCGGAGCCGGTCCCCCTCTCCAAGGTCAGTGACGGAATGTGGTGCTTTCTCTGATGGCATACCGCCTGCTCCGGGGCCATGAACTGTGAATGATTTACACACCTGACTCCCCTAAGGTAGCTGTGACACCCATTATAGGACATCTCCACTTCTTTCTGCCTCCAGTATGTAGAGTTTCTCTGCCGTGTGTAAGGGGAGGATAGATGAACATCTATTTTGCTGGCATTTGCAGGGTTACATACAAAGGTCCAAAATTCTCTGTTTTAAGGAAAGAAGGAAAGAGAAACTATTGCCATTCCCTGTTGGAGAAATAAGCAATTATTTCTATGCCAAGCTAATGGAAAAGAAAAAAAAATCACTGGGTCCAGCAATAATAATAATATCACTACCATTATTGCCCATGTACTGCATACCAGGCGCTATGCTAAGTGCTTCGATACATTATCCCATTGAATATAATCCTTATAAACAGCTCTACACGATGTAGGCATTTATCACATTTTATAAATATGGAAACTGAGAGTTAATATCTTGGCCAAAGTAAAAAAAAAAAAAAAAACAAAGCTGTGAAGTAGCAGAGCAGGAATTCAAACTTAGACTTGTCCAACTCTACAACCGATGCTTTTCAGCTGTACATGAGCTGCAAGGTGAAATAGTGCCTACACAGAGGGGCTGTTGTTCATTCCCTGTTGTTTATTCCAGGTACTGGACTCCTCCTCATGTCTGGCTTCTTCGCAGTGAGCTCTTGGAAGAACACTGCAGAGTATTCATTAAGACCTGATCTTTGTCATGGGAGCCAGTGTTCTCTCCCCTTCTTCCCTCAGACTAGGGAAATATTGAATTCATATATGTCTAAAATGCAAAAAATATAGAGAAGAGTCGAGGAGACACCATCCTACTCCTACCCACCCCACCCTGAGATTTTCAATGGGCTGGCTCCCTTATTGAGAAACTCTGAAAATAGAATGCATGTGGATTTTGAATTCCAACATAAAAATAGCACTTTATTTCCAAAGACGGTTAACTCGTAAATATGTAAAACCAGTCTTTCTACTTTGCTTTTCTATTTTAAACATAATCTTTTAAGAAAAGAATACTTTACTACCCTAGTGGTGTGGAATATAAACACTTGTACCTATTTATACTTTAAAGATATCATAAGCTATAAGG
The DNA here is from genome assembly GCF_000956105.1 of Propithecus coquereli. Lineage (NCBI taxonomy): Eukaryota > Metazoa > Chordata > Mammalia > Primates > Indriidae > Propithecus > Propithecus coquereli. The sequence continues at coordinate 10,914,720 of NW_012149063.1, forward strand.
ATTATTCTATCAGACAGGAGTAGACTGCTAAACTAAGGAGAATGAGGAGTTATTAAACTATCAAAAATTAATTTAGAGAGAAATAAAATGTAGTCTGACTTCCATTTGAATAGCAAATAGAGAATGTATTCTTGGCGAATATAACTTGTAATCTTTTTGAAATATCAGTGCTCTCTTACAGTTAGCTAAAGGAAAGAATAAATATAGGGGCAACAGAAAGGGCAGCTAACATTTATTAAGCATCTACTTTGTGCCAGGCACTAGATTATAACATGTATTCTCCCACTTAATCAGCCCCCAACTTCTGGAAGTGGTTACTGATGTTATTCTTGTTTTACTGATAATTATGACATAATTTTCCAGGCACAAAGGACCCAGCTTGGTAAAACAGCAGTTCCCCCTGGAAGGAGGTGGCTGGTAGCCCAGCTCACTGTGGCTGGGACCTGAGTCCTCTGGCTTTATAAGGGGATGTGGATGGGGCACCAATAGCATCCACTTCCATTGCTTCTCCTTGGTGTTGCCCATCTGGATCTTGCTGTAGGACTAATCAACGTTTGTTGTGTTTTTTTATTAGTAGCTACTACGGCCCTTGGGACCCCATGAAATTAGAGGGCCACATCCACTCCAGATACCATAGCATCTCACCATCTCTCAGGCCCTTTGTAAGAAGATGGGCCTCCTGGGCACTGATTGGAGTAGAAAAACTTTATTTGAAATACACATCGTCCTGACCAGGATTTGTTCAAATTCTGTGTTCAATGCTTTCACCTCCTAAAG
>NW_012149063.1:10916361-10928576 GCF_000956105.1 Propithecus coquereli
AGAGAAGAAAAAACCACTGTAATAGAAATCAGTAGCCATAGCTTCACAGGGACAAGCTATTATTACAATCTGAGATTAATTTTTTAGAAATGTGAAAAGTATTTATACTTATTAAGTGTTTCCATTTTCACAAGTTATACGGAGTATTTTTCATCATTACATGTATACACAGAATAAATCAAAGATGAACACTAGCCTTCAAATAAGATCTATCCAGAAATAAAAATACTCTTCTAGAGATACTATCCATGAATGGGGCTCTTGAAAATGGAAATGCCATTAAATACAGCTGATATCTGTCTAAGAACAGAGAGAGCTCTAATGAATATATTTGCATATATATGGAGATCATTTTTATGGAATAGAGTGGTTATCTACTTTCCTGGTGAGAGTAGAAAGCCACAGATTCTAGACTTTTTATAAGAGCCTACTGTTTTCTCCTGTTATTCTGACATTATTCATAAACAGTGCTCACTTGTTGAATTGCAATTCAATATTAAGAAATGTTGTCCATAGATTCCCAACGGTTTGTGTATCTTTGATAGCATGGACTTCTTTGGTGTGTCTTTGGCGAGCAGGCGTTTTATGCACACTTTGAAATGTATGCAACCTCCCCGAGAGCAACCATGACCACAACGCTGCTCTTCTCTGTTAAGAGCACTTTAGATCACGGCAGCCTTTCTGTCTCTACACAGAAAGCCAGGTCCACACACTAATTGAACATTTGTCATAAAAACAGTCTTGTTTTGAAACTTTAAAGGGCCTCTGTGCCCAGGGATTAACTGTCTGGAAAAATGCATTTTAAACATTCTGAGTACAGGCAATCGAAATGCCATTCTACCTCAAATAGACAAGGTGGCTCCAATGAGTCCCCGATGATCCCCGCACACCTTCAGGTCTACCTAAGAAACTCATTTTAACTTCAGTTAAAAGTGCCTAGCTGTGTTTGATGTCAGAGTTTGCTCCAGAATGTTGTTCTTACTTCTGATGGGCTCAGTGTTGCTTCAAAAGCAACTTCAACTTAAGAATCTGCTTTAAGTGTGTCATCAAGCACCAAGAAACATGTGATTTGTTTTTGTTCTTTTCCATCAGGAAGCTGACAGCTGGGAAATTATAGAAGGGCTGAAAATAGGCCAAACCAATGTCCAGAAACCAGACAAACATGAAGGCTTTATGCTGAAGAAAAGAAAATGGCCTCTAAAAGGCTGGCACAAGGTAATGTGTATCATATTCAGGTTCAGATCATCTTCATAAATAGAGAGGATCTTATTTGCTATCAAGAGGTGGGAAACAGAGTATGGTTGTATGTGTAAAAATCAGTTTGCAAGGCCTTATTTTAACCATATGAGTTGCAATCTATTATGCCCACAATCTGAGGCAGTCTGAGATCTGTAATATATGTATGTATATACAGGGCAGAAATATTTACATGCTATTTAAAATCCAGTTTGTACATACTGTTTTCTATTCTGTTTTTTTCATTTAAATTAATATGGATATCTTCTTATTAAATATTCTTCTAAGTGAGATATTTTAAATGCAAGAATGTATTCCACTGGATGGATTTATATTATATGTCCCACCATTATTGGACCAATGCTGTATTGCTGGATCTGTAGGACATGTCTAATTTTTTACTGTCATGATGTTGTGATGAACAAACATCCTTATACATGAATTTCTGTTTAGTCCCTTGGGATAAATTCCTAGAATTATTGTTACCAGTGCAAACTAGAGTTGGAAAATCACTGATCCTCTAAGTTTGCTTATTACCCTTCAAAGTGCATAGTTTATTCCTCTCTCTCCTCCCAATGTCCTTGTTCCATCTCCCAGTTTTAATTATGGTGAAAATATTTCACTGTGTTGTTGCCATTACCTGAGTAGCAAGAATTCAGTGATGCTAAGGAGGAGAAAGTTGTCTTCCATTTTCAGTTTAAACTCTTTAATAGGCCACCGGATATCTTCTCTGAAATCACTGGAAAAACGTATCCATCTATTTGCTGCCTCTGCCAATGGAATTTAGCTCAGGGCAAATGGATTTTTTTTTTTTTTTTTGAGACAGAGTCTCACTCTATTGCCCGGGCTAGAGTGCCATGGCGTCAGCCTAGCTCACAGCATCCTCAAACTCCTGGGCTTAAGTGATCCTCCTGCCTCAGCCTCCTGAGTAGCTGGGACTACAGGCATGCACCGCCATGCCCGGCTAATTTTTTCTATATATATTTTTAATTGTCCAACTAATTTCTTTCTATTTTTAGTAGAGATGGGGTGTCGCTCTTGCTCAGGCTGGTCTTGAACTCTTGCTCAAACGATTCACCTGCCTCGGCCTCCCAGAGTGCTAGGATTACAGGCGTGAGCCAACGCGCCTGGCCTGGGCAAATGGATTTGTTGGCTCAAATGGCCAGTGCTGGCTGTCCATTGCCTCAAAGAACGAAGGTTGTATGAATTATAACATAATTTTTGTGTTTTAAGGAAAAGACTTAAAAATGAACATATGGGAAATGTTGCCTCAATCCCCTGTCTCTGAAAGTGGAATAAAAATAGGCTGCTGGCTAATGTACCCTCTTTCTTGTCAGAAACTGTTACCCCTGAACCCACAATACTATCCCAGTGCCAAGGATCTGTGCCCACCATTGTTCTTCCTTGGGTTTTGGCCAACTGCCCATACTCCTTTCTAAGATCACCTTTGCCTCTCATTTTGATCTTACCACTTTGCATTTCCTCAAATTGATGGTCTTGCTAATCTCTTTCCCCATGACATCCTGCAGGTTATCCCTGCTAAAATTCTTTGATAGATAGAAATGGGAAAATAGGAAAAAGAGGTCAGAGAAACAAATTTTATATGAATTGCTAACTTTAATTTAGCACTTTCAGTCTATGTTTCAGCAAAACTGGCTTTGGTTGAACAGCAACTTTCTTCTAGACCGTGACCTTGAACATTTTGCTACATAAATAATAGGAGGGTCTCCCTTGCATTGCCTTTTTTCTTGATCTCTAATACCACCATATAGTTATTCAAGTGTCAGTCCTTTTGATTACCCAAGTCAAGGGCAATTGAGGAAGCAAGTGTTTTTCAATTGTAGAGATTCTTTCTCCCCATGCCTACTTACTGTCCCCCAGCACCTGTAACAAAAGGGATACAGTGGCCTTCTGTGAGTTCTATGCAGGAGTGCCAAGGCCTGACTGCTGGCCACCTCAGCAGCTAAGAGGTCCAGAATCACATAGAAACTTTCCAGCAGAGTAATTTTCCAGCAACAGAAAGAATCCCTGCATCTGTAGAACTAGAGGAGGGCCCTGGACCCATTGTTTGATTGGGTCCTGGGGGCTGTTATCTTGTGAATTGCCCATGGAAGGGAAATCGACAGCAGAGAGTTCCTGAGTGTTTGTGGAGCAAAAATGGCCTCATCCATTCTGATTGGACCAGGAGCATCTTGGAGGGGACAGGAATTGCTAAAAACCTCTTTCTCTCTCTCTTTTTTTTTTTTTTACCCTTAATGTAGTTCAGAAATAATTTTTAATTCCCTTTACTAACACTAGAATGCAAGCATTTTGCTAAGTACAGATACAAGCATATTGCTAAGGCCAATTAAACTTTCCAGGTAATTCATTATTCATAGATCCAGTCCACTGGCTTCTGTAATGAGCATTTTCAGGAATTATCCATGGTATTCAGGGGAAATTCAGAAGTTTACCTCCATGGTGAAAAATTCCCTATAGAATTGTATAGAGCTCCTCACGGAATCACTGTGACCTAACCCAGATTGTTCTCATTTCTCACTTTCAAAAACATCCCCATGTGGCTCATTCAGAAGGTCTTAGCTGCAGGTCCTGAAATTCCTTCCCTCTTAAGAAAAATCATGGTGAAAAACTGCATCCTCATTGTATTATGTTTAAAAGAACCCTGGGACTAGAGTCTGGTCTCCTTACCATTTAATGTGACTGACCATGGCCAGATGCACTGAATCCAGATGCATTAAAATAATCCAATATATTAACTAATAGTGGTCAAGCAATGTTAGACCCGCACTTGTGAATATTTTATATAATTCAAAATGCAGACACTAACTGAGGGGTGTTTGGTTCTTGCAGCGTTTTTTTGTCCTGGATAATGGAATGTTAAAGTATTCAAAGGCACCACTTGATGTAAGTAGCACACAGGACGTGTTTCAAAGATTGATTTAGAATTCTGCTTGAAGTGAGTAAACACTGTAATTGTACAAGCCTTATGCCGCAGTTATCAGCTTTGTGCATGTCTGTGCCAGTAAGATTTCACAAACTACCAAATTTCCATGTTCTGTAGGTGTGTTTTATGCTTATACTCACAATAACATAAAATTTCAAACTAGTGCATGAAGATTTAACTGTTTTGATGTATGTTAATAAAAACAGAAGCTGAAATCTAAAAAGTGACACAGTAAAAATCACCCTTTCTCTCTTGGAGAGAAAATGCAAATGGGCTCTTTTCTGCATCTCTCAGTAAATTCTGCTTTATGTGTGCTTTTTTGAGATTTAAAGCAATCTTCGTTCTTGTCAATGTCCTTTTAAAGCTATTGTATGAACTCATTTCTATTAATACTTCCCACATCCTTTTATCTTGGGATTCCCAACTCACTAAAATTATTCCAAATCATTTTTCTTTAGTATACAAAGTAGTAGTTTGCATGCAAAACTGGAAAATTCCTTTCTTCTCATCATTGTGATATACGAAAAAATAAAAGAGGGCTCAGATTTCGGTTTTGTCCCCATCTCTGCCATTGATCCAGCTGTGTCCTTGATCAGAAGAGCAGCCGGAAGGAAAAGCTGGCTGCCCCCTGCTCTCTGGTCCCAGCTGTCCAGTTCTGCCCCAGCAGCTGTCTTCCAGCTGATTGCTTGGGATGTTCTGGGGTATAGGTCAAAGACTGACCTCAGTTATTTTAGAAACCACCAAAGATGTCTGTTTTGGGGGATATTAACTGTGCAATTGAGAATTATGAAGAGTTGGCATTACCTTTTATGCCAAAAACAGAAACAGGAATAAGATTAATAGTCTTACTTATTGAAATCGGTGTGAAATCACTGCAACTTCAACTATCCTCCGTTTAAGAACCTTAACTTTTTCTCTTTGTTAAAGAGGTATAGTATTCCACTTCCCATAGATCAGTTAAAGATTACCTTGAGTTCACTTAAATTCAATACAGAAACACATCAAATTATGTATCCTTCCAGCCTATTTACTAGTCTTTTGATTTCAGATTCAAAAAGGGAAGGTCCATGGGAGCATAGATGTTGGACTCTCGGTCATGTCAATTAAAAAGAAAGCTCGAAGAATAGACCTGGACACAGAAGAGCACATCTATCATTTGAAGGTGAAATCGCTTTTCAACAGTTTTTCTGCCATTATGAGGGAATACCATTTGCCTATACCAGTGCCTACACCAGTGGTAGACAAGAGATTGGTTTCACAGTTACCTTCTCCTCTTGCTCATTGTATTAGGTGAAATCCCAGGACTGGTTTGATGCATGGGTCTCCAAACTGCGCCATCATCGGTTGTATCGTCAGAATGAAATTGTAAGATCACCAAGAGATGCCAGTTTTCACATATTTCCTTCAACCTCCACAGCTGAATCCTCCCCAGCTGCTAATGTTTCTGTTGTGGATGGAAAGGTATGACTTTGTCCTATAAAGCCTGGAAATTGCTTAGAAAAGTATGCAAATGCACAACTGAGTCTCATTTGGGAAAACCAAAAAGAGAAGGTTAGCTTTGTAAACTGCTGCTCGGAAGACAACAGTGACATTGACATCAAAGGTAATCACAAGTGTAGATTAGGCGGTGACCTCTTGTAGATCACCAAGAGAACTGGAAGTTATTTTTCCTTTCTATGAATGGACTACATCCTACTTTTATGTGATTTTGTAAACGTATTAGGAAGTAAAGTAAACATTTGTTTAATCAGCACCCAGAAATCAGGTGCCTTCCTGGATGATAATAAGAAGACCCCAAAGTCTTGAAAATGAAACTTGCTTTCTTGCCTTGAGCTGTAATATATCCATGACCCAAAGAAAAGCTATTAAACTTCCCCATGAAGTTAATGCAAATAAGCTTGAAAATGTGACAATAATGTAAGTAGTAGCCTATCTGTGTGGCCAGCCACCGTGGTAAGCACTTCACACTCATTCATCTCTAATCTTTCACATAGCCGAAGTTCAGAGACAGTAAAGAATTTTTCCAGAAGTGACATAGCCCTTAAACGGTTGGGCCTGGATCTGAACCCACATCTCTGTTTCCAACATCAGTGCCCTTTCCATGATGATACCACATACCAGACTAAGGGAGACTGAAGTTGTTCTTTCGGCTGAAACAAGAGTTCATTTTCTATGTTGATGAAAAGCTGGAGGTGTTGCTTGTTAAAGAGTTGAGGTTAAGACAACAGACATGGAAACATCTGTTTCTGCCTTTGATTCAATAATTAAGTTTCCTGGAACACAGCCACACTGCACGGCCCACGGGTGCTGCAGCTTCACATTTGGCACCTGCAGCTGAGGACAGGGACAGCTGCGAGGAAGCTGGCTGCCACAATAAGCTGGGTTCAAGAACATACTAGTGGAGATTCTGCTTTTCTCTATTTGCTCACGCAGGACTGTCTGTCAGACATAGATCCATGTTTCCATTGCAAAGCGTTGAAAAACCTCATGGAATAACTGTAGGACTAAGCAAATCAGATTAAGTGAAACATTACTGTATTCAGCTGTTGTTATTTCACTGGAAATTACTTAAGTAATTTTTGTTAAATCTCATTAATTATATTCAACAGGCCTCTCAAACCTCACATTATTTCATTCTGGTTGCAGCCTTGCCAAGGACTATTTAATTATCTTTCTCCTAGAAATAGGGTGTTGGATTAATCCTAATACCAACCAGTTCTGAAGTAAAAGGAAATCAACCAGTAGGTCAGGCTTAGGAAGGTTGGAACTTAGAGACGCCCAAGATAGTGCCCGAGTTTCTCTGGGCCTTCCTGTATTCTCACCACGGGGTAGACCGAATCCCAGGTATGGTCCAAATTAAATGAGGAATGAATTCCAAATGGATCTTTAAAAAATATAAACTTGTAATTGTTTGGTTCTTCCAACATCTGCCTATATCATTGGCACAGAGTATTGATAAAAATTATATTCATTCCATCCCTTGTTTTATGTATTAAATAACATGGGTGGTATCTGACGGTGGAAGACTAAAACCAAATCCTCCCCACTGCTGGCCTTGGAATAAGAAAGCTCTTCAACTCTGGTTTTCATAACAGATCTATTGCTCTCGTTACAAATGACACACCTCTAAGATCTACTCAGTGAAAGATTTCCATTACATTTATCAAAATGCAGTATAGAGGGGAAAGAGCTTTTTATCGTTGTGCTTGCCTTCTACGTATCAAGTTATGAGACTCCTGAATGTTAATTGGTTTGTGGCCCTGTGTGGGTAATAAATAAGTCTGGGTTTGTGAAGCATGCACATCATTCACTTCATAATGATTTAGAGGAGACACAATCAGTTGTAATTGAATATTAAAGTCAACTATGGAGTTTTCAAGTTATTTCCGTTTCTTGGGAAATAAGTTTCTGCTTTTATCACTGAGTGTTTCTTGCACTCACCTTCGTATCTATGTACTTAATATAACTTTAATTTATTTCACATGAAATCTCTCTAATGGAAAGTCTATGAGCTATAGATAATAACTTGCCAAGACTGCCTTTTTATACATTATAATTTTCAATATGCATTCAAAGCGCAAGGTGGCTTGCTAGTGGGTAATATATTTGGGAATCACGTGTTGAGCAGACCTTGAGCTGATTGTAAGAGTACAGAGACCTTTTGGTGCTCGTGAGGATTAGATAACAACACACTTGGATGTTGACTGATGGAGATAATAGTTCAGTGAGAGTGTTGTTAATGTTTATGAATTTTGCCTTCACTGAGCACATATTACATTTAGCCAGGAGGCTTCTTCCATATTTTGAGTGTGCCCTTTCTTCCTTTGTTTCTTAATGTCGCTTCGAGGATGCTTATGTTTTTAAAAAATCATTTAAATGTACTGTTTTTGCTTCATAACCGTACACTTCCTCTCTGTTTCTGTTCACTGTAGATGCAACCAAACAGCTTTCCGTGGCAGTCCCCTCTACCATGCAGCAACAGCCTCCCTGCAACCTGCACAACAGGCCAGAGCAAGGTGGCAGCCTGGTTACAGGACTCGGAAGAGATGGACAGGTGTGCGGAAGGTTAGTTCTTGCCCAGTATGAGCTATGAGAATAAGCCAAAACAGAACAAAAAAAACTAAAGAGGTGAATTGTGGGCGTTGCTCTCTCCCCCTGACCCTTTTGATAACGTTGACTTTTCCTTGCACACCGGATCCTTCTCCACGTCATGACTCGGGCTTCTGACCTGCCACTTCCACCCACTTCAACCTTCTTTCCTCACCCCTTCACCAGTTCCCTCTGGCTTCCTCACTTCCCACCCCCAGACCCTGGGGCAGTCACACAGAGGAGTGGCTCCCAAGGAGAGCCCCCCACACACGCTCCCACACTCTCTACTCTGCCCTCCTCCCTAGGCTACTCCCACGGCTGCCTTCTCTGCTACTCTGTCTTGCCCGTGGAGCAGGTGTACGTTTCCTGCCAACCCAGCAATAAATGGCAAAATTCCAATGTGCTGTACCTTATATCCATGGTTACCTGTTAGTGGTGTTCCACTATGGATCAATTACTAAATATTCTGAACCAATACGTGATTCCCTCTCTCTGCCACCTCTGGGCCTCTGAATCTCTTCTTACCTCCCCCTCCTTGTAATCAGCCAGAGTGCATGGTCCAGACTTGATCCACAGGCCGTTCCCATTCTATGAGACAGTTTTCATTTGACCTTTAAAACTGAGAAAAACAGGGGCAATGTAGAGAGTATTTAATAAGGTTCAATGTGATTTAATTTTTGAAATGATCTTATAGATGATGTTGGGCCTACTTTTTAAAAATTATTTTCTTTTACAAAATTATAATAAAAGTAGATGTTAGATAAGTTAAATTTGTCTGTTAGTCCCCCAACCAAAACAATTTTTTTTATCTCTACCAGTGTGTGAACTCAGTCTACAGCATTTTTATCAGTCCTCTGATAAAAGGACATCCCAAACTAGAGCTTTATGTGTAAATATGACTTACAAGGGATCTCATACTCACAAATTACATCCAGCTGACATTCCATTAAAAAGGTTTTACATAGATATAGTCACAAAACACTTGGACTCTAATTTGAGTATATTAACTTCACATTGGGGAAAGAAGACAAGCCTCACTTACCTAAACTCTTGGCTTCAGCAGTGATTCTAGACATTTCTGCCTCTCCTCTAACTCCTGCCCCCTCACACTTACTCAAGGCGTTTAACCTGGCTGCCTGTATGGCCAAAAAGATTGAGTCCATCCACTGGGACAATATCCATGTATCTGACCAAAATGAATAGACATTGCCTTTGATGCAGGGAGCCCTGGGCTGGTGGAGACACACACCTGTCTCTCCCTGTCTGTTCAGAGTACTGTGTGGTCCGTCCCTGTGCCCTCGTTCCGGGCCTGTGGGGATCCTCGTCCTCCTCACCCTGACTGCTCTACCTGTGTCCTCCACCTGACTTGCTGTTCTCCTTCAGGATTTAGTGCAATAACTATCTCCTCTCCTTGACTGTAACTTCACCCAAATTCCAGATAACCATCTTATAAACCATTTTAGAGGAGCAAGTAGACAGGTTCCTAAAGGGAAAACCACAAGACTGCTGAAACCCCCTTGACTGTGCTTCCCTGGTGACAAAGGCTGTCAGAGCAGGAAGGTGATCATGCACAATTTGACGGGGATTTTATTTGTTTTAATTAATTTATTTTTTTAAGAGACCAGGCTGGGGTGCAGTGGCATAATCATAGTTCACTGCAGCCTTGAACTCCTGGACTCAAGCAATCCTCCTGCCTCAGCCTCCTGAGTAGCTGGGACTACAGGTGTGCACCACCACTCCTAGTTAATTTATTTATTTATTTATTTATTTATTTTTTGAGACAGAGTCTCACTCTGTTGCCCGGGCTAGAGTGAGTGCCGTGGTGTCATCCTAGCTCATAGCAACCTCAAACTCCTGGGCTCAAGCGATCCTCCTGCCTCAGCCTCCCGGGTAGCTGGGACCACAGGCATGTGCCACCATGCCCGGCTAATTTTTTCTATGTATTTTTAGTTGTCCAATTAATTTCTTTCTAATTTTAGTTGAGACGGGGTCTTGCTCTTGCTCAGGCTGGTTTCAAACTCCTGAGCTCAAACAATCCGCCCGCCTCGGCCTCCCAGAGAGCTAGGATTACAGGCGTGAGCCACCGCGCCCGGCCTAATTTTTTTATTTTTTGTAGAGACGGGGTCTTGCTGTATAACCAGGCTGTTCCCAAACTCCTAGGCTCAAGGGATTGTCCCACCTCAGCCTCCCAAAGTGCTGGGATTACAGGCATGAGCCACCATGCCAAGCCTTAACTGGGATTTTAATGGCTTCAACATTAATAGCTGTTAATTTGTAAGAGTAGGCTTTGAAATCATCTCATAATCGATGGTTTTATGATTCTAAACCAGAGAAGGGGCTGTTTTGTTTCACTTGCCAGCATCGTCATCATATAAACATGGATCTGCCTAACTGTATTTGCCATAATTTGGGTTGACCCTTTTATTAGCATCACTACCACTCCCTGCCCAAGTCTAACATATTTTTATTTCTGATTTTTATTAGATCTTGCACACTGCCAGTCAAACCTCGTGGAACTTAGCAAACTCCTACAAAATCTGGAAATTCTTCAGAGAACTCAGTCAGCACCTAACTTTACTGACATGCAGGTAAACATTACTGCTGCTGCTGAAAGGATTTAGGGTATTAATTTATAATCTTTACTGGATTATTCTGTGAATATATAAGGTAATATTTAAAGGGAAATGACTATAATCCAGGCTAGTTTATATTCTGGAGTTATTCTTACTCTTTGAATCTTGGTGTCGTGTTAATTAAGATGACTTTTTAGATAATATTTTACATTTAAATACAGACTAACTGGAAGACATACATGCAGTATCTGAATCATTCTTCCATGTTTATGTTTCATTAGAAATGATAACTTCGAAGATATAATTTAGGTACTCTCAGAATTATTACCATCTTTTCCTATAGAAAACAATGCTAAACAATTCTAATCCTGTTTTCATTTTTTATATCAGAAAAAAATATTTTATAATTAAGTTCTTGGCTCTGCTTTTAATGTCCACTACACATCTGATATGCCTTTCTCTCCTGGCTGGTTTGCTTATAGGTTCTAACAATGGTTTCTTTACTAACTTGCTGTGCTCTTTTTGTCTATACCTGTATCATCTGTGTGAACTTAATCATGCTTTATTGCTTTTAACTATTTGTGTAATGTAGGCTAACTGTGTAGATATTTCAAAGAAAGACAAGCGGGTCACAAGACGATGGAGAACAAAAAGTGTCAGCAAAGATACAAAAATACAACTACAGGTACAGATTTTACTTTTCCTTCATTCATGTTTTTTGTATATGTTTTAAGTACTAGTCTTTGTAGTTCAGTTCATGGAAGTTAGATTGAGAGAGCAGCTTAACTGCGTTAAAGTCAGTGCTTTTCAAACTGAGTTATTTAAAATAGCAGGAAATCTATTTATTTTTCTTATTCTGTCATAAGTGAAAAGAATTTAAAAGAAAGGTTAAAATTATAAAATATGGCTGCAAAGTGGCATTTTCATTCTCAATTATGGCCTTTGAACCATTAAAATATATTTTAACAAAAAGTCACCTTAAGAATCTAGACTAAAAATCTAATGGGTTGTAATGAACATTCATTTATACATACTGGATCTTAAAAGAGCCTTTCATGTGTCAGCTTTGTCCAAACTTTTATCTAATCAAGAAAAAGTGTAGTGGGTGTGAGAGATTAGAAATCAACAAACCTGTGTTCCAGTCTAATCACTGTGATTTTCTAGCAGTATAATTTTGTGCATTTCTGTTAAATTTTCTGAGCCTCCATTTGCTCCTGTGTAAAGTGATATAGTTAATTTAATGATCTCTGAATTCCCTTTCAACTCTAAAATTCTATGATTCTATAAAAATAGATATTATTGGGCCATCAACAATCACTTTAAAATCTGAACTAAAGTCTTAATAGCTCATAATAAATTTACTTGAAATTTAT
>NW_012149063.1:10928626-10934345 GCF_000956105.1 Propithecus coquereli
ATAAATTTAAAAAGATCCTATGTTATTGTGTTGCAATGATATAAAATACGATAAATGCCTAAAACCTCTCATAAATCATATCACTTTCAGATCTTTAAAGTAGGATCTTTATGATTCTCCTCCTAGTTGTATATTATAAATGACCCTTGCCCTGTGTAGTCAAAATTAGACTTTATGATTTGACTTTTTAAGATTACCTATAAATCAGTTTATATTTTAATGCAAAGATAGAAGTAACTGCTTTTCAAAATTCTTCAATGCCTTCTGAATAATTCACAAAATAACTCTTCTTGAATTCTGACTTTATTAATATTCTTTGTATTATAATTCTGAATGTGTAAATAACAAACTGTTGCTTTGCTTGCTAATCTGATATGTTTAAAAATAAATTTTCATAAGCACTAAATATTCATTTTTTTTATTTAGAATGTCCACATTCTCTGAACACAATCTTTTGTGTTCCTTTGTTCAGTATGTTTCTGTGTGTTTTTCTGTGTTTACCCTTCTATTCATAAAATTAATACTGTAGGGGCAGATGTGCCAAATGATTTCATAAGAAAATTACCTAAAATTGCTTTTGGCAATTTTATTTGTTTTGATCTTGTGATTGTGTAGTTTTTTGGTTGTTTCCTTTTTTTTTTTTTTGAGACAGGGTCTCACGCTGTTGCCCGGGCTAGAGTGCTGCAGCATCAGCCTGGCTCACAGCAACCTCGAACTCCTGGCTCAAGCGATCCTTCTGCCTCAGCCTCCGAGTAGCTGGGACCACAGGCATGCACCACCATGCCCGGCTAATTTTTTCTATATATTTTTAGTTGACTGATTAATTTCTTTCTATTTTTAGTAGAGACGGGGTCTCGCTCTTGCTCAGGCTGCTTTCAAACTCCTCAACTCAAACAGTCCGCCCGCCTCGGCCTCCCAGAGTGCTAGGATTACAGGTGTGAGCCACCGTGCCCGACCTGTTTCCTTTTTTTAAACATGGTATCTATGAACCATAGCTAGGAAAAAAGAACCATTTTTATAAGTAGAAGAACCATTTCTATAAATAAAATAACTGAAGAAGCCCAGGATCATAAGAACATATATATTTGTGAATAGATACTATTTCAATCTTGTTTTTATAGGGTATGCCATAGACTAAATTCTCGTTCACAGCTGTTGCCTTGAACAGGTTGGTTCCCAGAGAGTCTGAGCACAGACCTGCTGCAGCCAGGAGTCCCACCAGAGTCCCCATAGCACTCAGTTTTGTCTGAAGGACACAAAATGCAACTATGACTACACCTCCCAGTTTCAGGCTGTGCTTTTAAATGTGCAGAGAAGTTATGAAGATTTTTTGAGCCATCAGAAGAAATGTTCAAAAAGCAAGAAAATATTCTTCAGTCATACTCCTGCCACATCTTAGAGTGGTTCATTTGTTTTTTAATTTTTATTTATGATATTTTCCTTTATTTTTGTTTTGCCAAAGAGTAAATGGCCCGTATAATTCTAGTTTAGTTATTTCTAAGGGAAATTGAAACCATCTCATTCCTAAACTCAAAGACAATTTTGCCTTCCCAAAAGTGGGGGATTTAGTTCCAACACCAAGTAGATTTAGGGATGGTAGTAAACTATTAATCATTCTCGGAAAAACTCCACTTCCACTTAGACTAAGACAAGTAGGGAGAATGCTTCAGAATGTGGTACCATCTCTTGACCTCTTCTGTTTGTCCAAACCAACAGGTTTTCAAGTAGCCCTTTAAGATCCTCATTCTCTATTACTGGGAAGTTACTCAAAGTTCCTCCAACATTCATACTTGGCTGAGGAACCATAAGTTCATCCAGGATGACTATGACCAACGTGAATATCATTATTCCTCAGCATTTTGCCTGTAGAAAGGCATAGCATTTATTTTTACTCTTGTGGATTAAACATACCCACTGTCTTCTTCCACCTTCATATCCAGTTTTTTCTCTCCTGTTTTAAATGTTTTTTGGTTGTGGGAATCTCATCTGATGATGCCAAGTATATGTTTTTAGCTCATCATCATCTTACTACTTGAACCACTTTCCCTGATGATGATGTTGCAAGCACCTTGCGAGGCTCTCAGGTTGTGACAGCTCATTTGTTCATCCCCTCTGTTGTTTGGAACTTTTAGTACAACAGCCATTTGTGAAGGAACCCAGACTGTCCAGAGGTGGTGATTGTCACTGCTGTTGTTATTGATGTTGTGTCATTGAACTTTGTATTCAACACTCTGTAGTGGTTGTCATTTTGAAATAATTATAAAAGAGGTCATTTTAAAAATTGACCTCAGGAAAGTAAAAATGAAGGACTTGTTATACTGAATGTTGATTTCTTAGTCTTATATAGGTTAGATTGTGTTATTGATTTGAATGTGAAGGTTAAATTCTGTACCTTTATGGCCATATTTCTGCTAGAAGCCACTGGGTTGTTGGCCTCAGTAATCCATCGTGTTACCCATGAAGTCAACTTTTGTCCTAGAAGGTTCTGTGGAGATTACCATTTAGAAAAAGGACTTCCTATCTCCCAAACTTCGAATTTTATGGTTCTAATAAAACTTCAGTATCATTATGCAGTAACAGTTTGGCTGTATTTTAAATGAGGTAGACGAGGACAAGAGGGAATGATTTTAAAAGATTTCCTATAGAAAAAAAGAACTGGTAGATTTCCTATGTTGCTAATAGCACAAATTAAATACTAGATCCCTGGATGTTGAAGAGGCTGAGGAATAGTAGGAAGTATGTAGTAGCAGATAAATGATCTGATATCATTGATGTGTGGCTGTTCCAGATTTCACAGATGCTCAAATTACACTGCAGGGTAAAAATAAGTTCTTTCTTTTACTACATTAAGTAGAACAGATTTGGTATAGAAAACTTTTTGTGGAAAACAGATTATATGTGTATGTATGTATGACAAACATATACACATGTATATATACAGAAGATCTGTGAAGATGGAGGAGAAATATGAAGTGTAATTTGGAAAACTGAGAGAGAATTGGAGATATAAGAATTTAAAATATTTTTCTGTCATTCCAAAAAGACTAAAGCAACCATGCTGTTTTTTCAGTCTGGACTGTTAAGTGATTCTGAGAAAGTACATCTCAGTTAATTGGAAATGAAATGATTGCTCAGCAATCTTGACAAGCCAGGGTCTGTCAGATGGAGGCAGAGTTGAATGGTTACAAGGAAATACCGTTATCCCTTAATCTCATCCACCAAAAAAAGGGGAAAAAATGAAACAAAGCTCTAGGATTCTTCTACTGGGTTATGCACAGGTGCACATCACTAAATCAAACCTGTGCTTTTAGTTTTTCGTAGTTGATTTTTATAAGCATTGTCACCACACACTGAGGAACTTGAGGGTTTTTTTTTTTTCCCTGCCATACAGGGACTGGCTTCCTCCTTAGAAAGTTCTTCAATTCGAAAATCCCAACACTATTCCTAATGTTGAGTCTCAGCAAGCCAGCTATTATATGTAGCAGGGGATTAAGCAGGGTCTTAAAGAACCCTGGTATCCTTCTCCTTAGTTTTTTCTCCCAGTAAGAAATAAAAAAAAAATTCTGCCTGGCCACCAGAAGGTTATAACCTGTTCATTTTAGCCTTCTCACATTATTTAATCGGTTTTTCCTGAACTTATTTTTTCTTCACTACCATTTATTGAATGCTTTTTGACTTCAAATAACGTGATATCACATGAATAAAATGATATGCTTATTTATTTTACCTTAAAATCACAGGCCATTCATCAATTGGTAATTCTCGGTCTTGTTTTAGGGTGGAGGTTATATTCAGAAAGTAGACTTCAGGTGTTTGAGTTATCTGCAATGAGAATGATGAGCATTTCTCACAACATGAATGCACCTTTGAGCTCTTTTCAATGCTAAGATTTAAGAAAAGTCAACTTCAGTTAAAAACTCTCCCTCTCCCTTGTCTGATTATCTTTCATGCTCCCATATCCCATCCTCTCCCTCCCCCATCCTGTGTTTTCTACCCCTTCTCTTCTCCCATTCACTGTCAGGAAGGGCCACCTGCGAAGGGCCAGTTCAGCACAACTCGGCGCCGGCAGAGGCTAGCGGCAGCAGTGGCTACAACAGTGAGTGGATTTCAATCTCAAGTGGAAGCTTAATAAGAATGAGAACTTGTGTGCAAGGGTGACCCCACCCTCCCCCCAGGCCTGATGGTGCCACCCGTGTGCAGTGGCGTCACCTGTAGCCCACTCATGGCAGCATAGCTTTCGCATGTTCTCTGGCTGTCTTTGCATGGCAGGAGTCAAACATGGGTATTCCTTTTCGCAATGGAGAACTACTACATAATCCGGTTCTTTTACTATCAGTGTAAGACATAATTTAAGTCAAGTTTGCAAAACTGAGTACAGTGCCCCGTGATGTGGGATTTCCTTAAATGATATTGTTATTTTTTTTTTTTTTTACCATACTGATATTGGAACCTTTGCTAACTGATTTCTCTATTTCTAAGAAAAGTCATGTTACTACAGACATAAATTGTGCTTTTTTTTGTAGCAGTGTGACTATTTGAAAAGGATGTGAGAATAAAGAAATGAGAGGGTAAGAAAAGGTGAATTTTGATGTCATCTCTAAATGGCTACCCAAATTACACTTAGCAAGGGAGAATTGTTTTCTGAAAAGAATATTGACATGAAAACCAGAAACTATAGAAAATCAGAAACTATGGAAATAAAAAAAACCCCACAGAATTAAATAGTGTTTTATCCATATTTAGAAGTTGTTTGTTTGTTTCTAAGAGAAAGTAGCATGGATTTAAGGAGAGTGGAGAACATATTGAGCTAGATAAGGTAAATGAATAGTGAATTGTCCATACAGAATATAAAATAGAATATCTAAACACATGAACCCTTTTTTGGATTAAAGTAAATTATAATATTTGCTTAATTATGATATCCTATGAACTTTTAAAAATATAGATTACTGAGTTCATAGCAATCATAGATGTTAGTTTTTTGGCTATTAGATAATATTTCCTGAATTAACGGTAGTTTTACTCTCAGTAATGGTGGAATATATTTTAAGACTAGAATTGCTGAAAAATATGAAAAGGTTTTGGTTGCACTTTAGAAGAATAAATACTGGTACAAGGCTTCATGGCTTTCTACTTTATGGTTAGTAATTGACTCTTGCTTTATATCTGATTTAGCTAGATTTTCAGAGAAACAGAATTGCTTTTGATTACAAAATAAACCACTAACTTGGAATTTATCAGAAAACTGACTCTTACGGTTTTGTGAACATTTGGACAAACAAATTATTGAAATTACTTTCATGGTCGATGTTTATCTTATGCACATATTCAAATGAAAATAAAGTCCATGACACTGATGTGATAACAGATTCTGACAATAGATACATGTCCAATCAGTTAAATAATTTTTTTCTTTTCATTTTTTTTCTTTTTTAAGTCTTTCTTTGTAAGGTTCAACATAATTCTTAAGTGTAATTTTTCTTTTATAAAATTAAGAAATCCAAATGATTATTAGAGAGTCCAAATGATTATTATTAACATCCCCCAGTATGAAAAGGAAAGGTCAATCATTTCTTGAAAATACTAGTATTTCCTTAAGTAATGTACATCTGAGATGACATGTAGGGAAGTGATTATGTTTTTCCTGTGTTTATTTTTAAAATTGCAAATGTGTACAGTGAATGTAATACAACCGGGATTAGTACCTATTTGAATGTAA
>NW_012149063.1:10934395-10982919 GCF_000956105.1 Propithecus coquereli
TTTTTAAGTCTTTCTTTGTAAGGTTCAACATAATTCTTAAGTGTAATTTTTCTTTTATAAAATTAAGAAATCCAAATGATTATTAGAGAGTCCAAGTGATTATTATTAACATCCCCCAGTATGAAAAGGAAAGGTCAATCATTTCATGAAAATACTAGTATTTCCTTCCTTAAGTAATGTACATCTGAGATGACATGTAGGGAAGTGATTATGTTTTTCCTGTGTTTATTTTTAAAATTGCAAGTGTGTACAGTGAATGTAATACAACCGGGATTAGTACCTATTTGAATGTAATGGGTTTATATTTTAAAAATTAGGTGTAGAAAAGAAAAAGCTTATTAAAGAAGAAATCATTTATGCGCACCTCCCAGAATAGCTGTGACTACAGAAGTTACAAAAATAACTTAGATGCATATAATGAGAAAAGCTACTGACATTTAATTCTGTATTCAGGAATAACTAGGAGGAATGGCTACTTTAGGATCTATAGCTTTGACTCCATATCAAAACATAGCAACATCTAGCAGGACCCTCAGCTGGCTCCCTCGGCCCCTTCTCCACATTCCAGTGACCTGAGGCTGGTGACCCAGCTCCCCTATTTCTCATAGTGCTGTGGTTCCCCTTAATTCACAGTCCTTTCTATTCACGACACTAACGTTATCCCACGCATTTTGAGCCTATGCTATCCTGCCACGTACCTTTTACCTGGAATCCTTCCAAATAATTCCTAGTCACTCATTTTCCTCTACAACTCAAAAGTCTGAGGCAACAGAGATTACTCCCAAAGAAAAGTATACCCAAGGACATGTTGCAAACATTTATTCTTGTTGATCCTTAAGCATGAGCACTCAGAATGGCCAACTTGCAACATCAGCCAGACCCACCAGAACAGGAGGTTGGAAAAAGAGAAACACTGGCTCCTCCCCATGGAAGGACGCTGAGGGTCCCAAAGTAATCAGTACCCCCAAGGGATCCCTGTACACATAGTGGAAAGTAGCAACAGCAAGAGACTTTCCATGCTGGCTCCATAAGTCCTATAAGCTTGGTGTATATCATAGACATACTGTGTGTGTTTCTTTCATGTCTGCCATTGCTGGATTTCAGTGCCAGCAGTTCCATTGTCAACTCATTTCTCTTTTGACTTCTTCATAGACAGGTATTAAGAGCATCTACTAACATCCCCATTCCAAACTACAGCTACTGGTACCAGAATATTCCAGAATCAGGCTTCCTCCCTGTCATAGGACTTCAGAGTAGAAAGCCTGAATCCAGCGTTGAGGGTGCTCAAGGTATAAACATGGAGTGCTGTAGGCAGCTCCCACTCCAACCATCACTGACAGAGAAACTAGTTAACTATTTAAATTTTTAATCCCATAATACCCAAATTGATGAGTTAAAAACTGAGTAAATAAGTCCCCAGGCTGAAGAGATATTCAATTAGAGTTAGATTAATACATCCTAGTTTGTGTTCTCAATTTCATTTCATGAATTCCTCAATTAAAATGACCCATTCCACATACTTCTTTTAACAAAAAAGATATCAATATAAACATTTTCAGCCAGGAATATATGAAAATTTGTTCTCAATTTCCCAGGGAACTATTTGATTTCAGTTTGGGTGGAGTATTCCAAGTCCTCTTCCCTGTGGGTAATATACATAACCACTTTTACTGTTTTAATAGCCAATTTAAGCTTCCATTATGTTCCAAATATAGATTTGTAACTTGTGTTTCTCTTCTCAGCATCCGATTCAAACATTTAATAGAGAGATAACAATTTATCTCAAGGACAAGTCTGGGTCCTTCCTGGACTCCCTGGGTTTTCACAACAGCATGACCCCGTGTGCAGCCTGTCCCCCAACTCCCAGGACCCCTCTCCAGCCACTCAAGGAAGAGACTCCTCTTCTAAGCCGTAGGAGTTCTTGGAGTGTTGTGGCCACCAAAGTGCAGATAAAACCTTTTCCATGATCCGTGACACATTAAATTTCCCATCACCAAACACCCACATTTCTTTTTCTTAATGCTTTTCTAGTTCCTTGTATCAGGAAACAAAATCCTTAATTCTGAAAACTCCCTGAAAACCTATTTTTTCAACTCACAGTGTCTCCCCATGACCTCCCAATCCCCACCAACCTTCCCGTGGATTCTCTGTGGCCCTCTTGTAGGACTATGGAGTAACCGTTCTTTCTAGATTTAGCACCACCACAGTGAAAGTCAGAATTTTCTTTATCTATCTACAAGCATTCTTCCACATAAATCCCGCTCCTTTGTAAGTGTCCTAAAATGACCTGTTATTGTTATCATAAAGCTACCTGTTCAGGATTCCAACAAATTATTAACCCCCAGCACTCCATTTTCTCAGTTGGCTTATTTGCCACTCCTGTATCTCAAATCTAGAATAGCCAGAAACACAGAGCCTGGTGAGACAAACAAGCTGCTGACCTCTCCCAGCCCAGTGTGGCAAGTTCCCCACAGACGATGATGTACAGTTATTTTGATAACTGCACATACCAAATGCTTTGGATGACATATATTAACATGCTTAACTTAGCTGAATTTAGGGGAAAACTTAATACTTACTTCCTTCCCCAGTAACCCTTGAATATCTTTTGAGATAAACAACTCCCTGCCATGGCAGTAGGACATCAGAAGGACCTTCTGTCTCAACTGCCCTCAAACTGCAGCTCAGGCCAGATTTTTTGGTTCTTTCTGTCTCTTCCATCTGTCCCCCATATCCACAGAGAGAAAGTGTCCTATCCCTCTACCCACTTTCTCTCACCAAATCTGTTAGGAGGTTTAAAACAAAAAAATTAAATAAAAAAAAAGAAGTGGTTCTGACATACATATCCATCAGGCAGGGTATTTGTTTCTTCTTCCCATGGCATAGTTCCTGCTAGATGGAGGTGTGAATTATCCTTTCAATTATACAAAATTCAACTTGTGGTGGAGTCTAAGAGTCTGGTTCTTGAAGATAATTGCATGAACAACTATGCAGTAAGAGTTAGGGAGATGTTTCTAGTGATCTGATTTGCAAGAAAAATTGGTACTTTCATTTTCCAAGAATGTTTGCCTGATGGCATTTGTAAAGCTCAGGAAAGCCCTTCATCCAGGGGAGGAAAAGGTGGTTTGCATCCACCCATCACAAGCCTAGTCCAGCTCCAGGCTGAGCAGGGAAGTGCCTGTAGCCACTTGGGAAAATCTTTAGTAATATGACTTGTTCTACTTAATGCTTTTTACTATTGGCCAGTTCATAAGCCATGTTCATATATGTAACAGAGTTGTGTGTAACATATAAAGGTAAACTATAGAGATTTATGTAATATATATTTCATTTACTAATATATATTTTGATAAATCACTTTCAAAAATAATTAGGAGTCTCTTTAAGCCATTATCGTATTTACTATTAAGAGTGGTTTGTGTTTTATCTAATGGCCCCAGAGCAGGTGAATCTTTTGGTACATGCATCTCTTGAATTTTAACGTGTTTAGTAAGATCCTGCTCCAGGCTCAAAGAAGTGAGCATGGTAGCCCAGACTTTGTAGGAGAAGGTCAGCTACCGCACAGTTCAGACTGCTGTTTTCTGCCAGTTATTTTTTAGGTACAATGGTGGGTTCAGAGTTGAAGCTTATCTGGGATTCTGCCTTTTCTCTCTGTCATTCTGTAGTCATCTCTCTCTGTAACAGTGAAACACCGGGGAGTCCACAGCAGTCCTAAAACAACTATGGGAAATGAGACTCTCTCTTTCCACCCCAATCACCTACAAAATAAATGAGTACTCAGTGTCTCCGAGTGTGTCATCAGAGAGGGATCTATTATTTTGAAGAATGGGAGAGACTTTTCTATGTAGGAGCAGGTGAAACAGTGCACTGCTGTTGTTTAATAATTTGTGTCTTCCACTTTCAGGTTCCTTTCAGTGCTACCATGTCACCGGTTCGCTTGCATTCCTCCAACCCCAACCTTTGTGCAGATATTGAATTTCAGACTCCCCCTAGCCATCTCACTGACCCTCTAGAAAGTTCAACGGATTATACAAAGCTGCAAGAAGAATTTTGTCTAATTGCACAGAAAGGTAACAACAAATATATGCACCCTTTAAAGAACCTCTTTTCTTTGATGAAAGATGATCCTCTGTTTTTTTATCTTTGTCAGTGTGGTAATGGTAGAAAGATTAAATGGTTGCATATACTGGTGGGAGTTCTATATACAAAATGCAGCAAGATGTGATGCCTGCCTGTTGGGAGAACACACATCACCAATTTACAGTTTTGACTAAATAAAGTGTTATGAAGGAGAGGGAAGTCAAAAATTGTTATTCTAGGCAATCTGGCAAGATACTACTTACTACTCAACATTTTTTTTTTCAATGTTTCCTAGTTGTCATTTAATACATATTTTCTGGTTATCCTTAGCAAGGAAAAAAATAGATTCTGTTTGAGTCTTTCCCTTTTTTAATTAAACAACACTCACTTATTGTACCTTAAAATTTGAGGGTTAGAAATCCAGGCAGCGTGCAGCTAAGCAGCTGACCTTCTGTGCCATGTATCCTGGACAAGGCTCACTTACTGATATTCAGCCACAGGTTGGGTTGGGCCGAAAGACCCAAACTGGCTTTCCTCATGTGCCTGGCACATTGGCAGGACAGCTGGAAGGATGCACAGAACTGTGCTCTTCTCCCCTTCCATGGCAGCTTAGGGCTCCAAGAAACTGGGAGTGGAAGGTGCTCGTCCTCTTCAAGGCCAGCTCTGGAACTGGCACAGCACGTATATTACTGGTCAGAGCATCATAGGCCAGTTCAGATTTGAGGGGAGGGGAAGTCAACCTCACCTTTAAGTCTCTTTTTTTATGTTAAATTTTCAATAAGTCTTGTTGTGTAAATTAAATTGTTATCATCAGCCACAGAGAGTAGACTATGATAAATAAAAAGCAGGATAGAGTATGGTGGACTGAGCATCCTGTCTATGTTTAACAAGAAGAGTCTTGACTCCAAAATTAACATCCCCTTTACTGCTGCAGTATTTAACTTTCAGACACAGAAGTTCATTTTTTGACTTAAGGTAGTACCTTCTCAGCCATTGTCTTTTAAAATCTCCTGGAGAGAAATATACATTATGTTGCTTTTGGTCACTAACACCTTGTTGTAAATTCATCCCATTTATTTCCCCTGGGGCTGCTGGTAATAGGTTATGAAATATTCTTGAATATATGTGTTAAGTGGAACATCTCAAGTGCCCTCTAATACTCTAGAGCCTGGTGGCTCAGGGAAAGGAGACACACTGAAGGCATCTCTAGGAATGTTGAACTTAACCAAAATTTGTTATCTCAAACCATTAGCAAAAATGTGCTAGCAGGTATTTCTTCAATTCCATTATACTAAAACAATTAAGCTAAATAATTTTATTCCTTTTCTTCAATAGATTTCTCAATTGCGATTCTGTAAAGCCAACTCTCTCTCACCTGTTGTTTTACTCCTAGTGATGTTATTAGACTAGAGCAATGTTATTTTGTTTATATAACAGCATAGATTTGCAGCCAGTAACTTCTACTTCCATGGGGAGTGGGTACAGCAGGTAGAATGAGACAACAAATACATGAGTTGAGTATGTGAGTATAACACAGCTGCTAAAGGGAGATGAATAAATTTGAAGGCAGCCCCAGGAAAGCTTTGTGTATTTGGTCGCAATCATAATCAATGGGGAGAAATTGAAAGCTTTTCCTCTAAGATCTGTTACAAGACAGAGATGCCCACTCTCGCCACTTAGTACTAGAAATACTATCAAGAGCAATCAGACAAGAAAAAGAAATAAAAGGTATTCAAATCAGATAGGATGAAGTAAAATTATCTCTATTTGCAATTGACATGATCCTATATGTAGAAAGCCCCAAAGACTCCACTAGAAAACTATCAGAACTAATAAATCAATTCAGTAAACTTACAGGATATAAAATCAAAATACATAAGTAAGTGAGATGATGGATATGTTAATTTGTTCCCACTATAATAACCATTTTACTACATGTATGACTCCATGGCATTTCTATACACAAATAAAAACCTAGCTAAAAAAGAAGCCTAGCTAAAAAAGAAACCCAGTCCCACTACGATAGCATCAAAAAATAAAATACAATACATAGGAATAAATTTAACCAAGGAATTGAAAGACCTGTGCACTAAAAACTATAAAACATTGATGAAAGAAATTGAGGATGACACAAATAAGTAGAAAGATATTCCATGCTAATGGATCAAAAGAATTTATATTGTTAAAATGTCCATACTACCTAAAGTAATGTATAAATTTAATGCAATCCCTATCAAAATCCCAATGGCATTCTTCACAGATACAGGAAAAATAACCCTAAAATTCACATGGAACCACAAAAGACCCCAATAGCCAATGCAATTCTGAGGGAAATAAGGACGTTAAAGGCATCACACTTCCTAATTTAAAATTACAAAACAAAGCTATAGTAATCAAAGCAGTGTGTCACTGGCATAAAAACAGACACATAGACCAGTGAAACAGAACAGGGAGCCCAGAAATAAATCCAGACGTATATGGTCAACTAATTTTCAACAAGGGCATCAAAAAGAAACAATAGCGCTAGGAAAACTGTATTTCCACATGCAGAAGAATGAAATTGGACCCTTACCTTACAGCATATACAAAAAGCCACTCAAAATGGATAAACACTTAAACATAAGACCTGAAATGATAAAACTTATAGAAGAAAACATAGGGCAAAAGCTCCTTGATATCGTTCTTGGTGATGACTTCTTGGATACCACACCAAAAGCTCAGACTAAAAAAGCAAAAATAAATAAATCGGACTTTATCAAACTAAAAGGCTTCTGCATAGCAGAGATAACAATCAACAAAATGAAAAGCAACCTATGGATTAGGAAAAATATTTGCAAATCATGTATCAGGTAAGGGGTTGGTATCCAGGCTATATAAAGAATTTTTACAACTCAACAGGTACATGAAAAGGTACTCAGCATCACTAATCATCAGGGAAATGCACATCAAAACCATTATGAGATACTACCTCACACCTGTTAAGATAGCTATTATCCCAAAAAGATAAGAGACAAGTGTTGGCAAGGGTGTGGAGAAAAGGCAGCCTTTGAATACTGTTGGTGGGAATGTAGGTTGGTGCAGCCATGATGGAAAACAGTATGGAGATTCCTAAAGAAATAGAAAATAGACCTACCATACAACCCAGCAATCCTTCTTCTGGGCATATACCCAAAGGAAAGGAAATCACCAGCTGGTAAGGATATCACACTCCCGTGTTCATTACAGTATTGTTTACAATAGCCAAGATATGGAAACAACCTAGGTATCCCATACAATGGACAAATGGATGAAGAAACTGTGGTATACATATACAATGGAATAGTATTTTCAGCCTCTAAAAAGAAGTTCTTGCCATTTTCCACAACATTAAACATTATGCTAAGTAAAATAAGCCAGACACAGAAAGAAAAATATTATGTGAGCTCTCTTATATGTGGAATCTAAAAAAAAAAAAAGTCAAATATGTAGAGATAGAAAATAAAACAGTGTAGGAAGGGAGATGTAGGTCAGAGGATACAAAGTAGCAAATATGTAGCATGAACAAGTTGAAAGATCTGATGTACACCCTGAGGACTATAGTTAATAATAGTGTGTTATATTTAAGATTTTTGCTAAATGAGTAGGTTATAGCTGTTCTTGCCACAGGGAGGAAAAAATGGGTAACTAAATGAGATGATGACTATGTCAATTTGATCCACTATAGTAACCATTTTACTCCCTATATGGGTCTTATAACATTGTGTTGTATTCCCTAAATATACACAATAAAATTTATTTTTTTTAAAGAAAAAGCCTCTGCTGAAACTACATATTTTCAACCAACACACAAATTCTCTGTGCTAAGAGGAAAAAGAGCTTTTCTATGACTGTTGAGTGAATTCTTTGGAAAGCATTATGAATTTTAAAATGGGTGAAAAGTTTGCTTTTAGAGCTCCCAGCCGGGTTAATGTAATCCAGCCATAAAGCTGTTACCTTTAAATAGATGACGACAGAATATAGCACATAAATCAATAGATCATGAATTCTTTCTGATCCTGCCATTTTTCCCCTTTAATTCAGCCACTGTATTTTGTGCTAAAATTTTCCACTTCTTTTAAAAATAACCTTTCTCAAATAAGGAAATACCTATTTTAGAAGACTATGTATTATAGAAACTGTTATTATAAAGATAGGAGTTGGAAATTTCACCTCATTTTGTAGTTCAAAATTAAAGACTGCTTCAGATCTTACTAATGTTGTTAATTAAGTATGTATGTAGGAAATGATGGGGGGCAGGGATAGGGTACTGTTGCTTTTAAATCTAAGCACTTTGACATCAGGATATTCCTGGC
This sequence comes from Propithecus coquereli, assembly GCF_000956105.1. NCBI lineage: Eukaryota > Metazoa > Chordata > Mammalia > Primates > Indriidae > Propithecus > Propithecus coquereli. The sequence goes on from NW_012149063.1 coordinate 10,942,807, forward strand.
TGAGAATAATGCCAGTGGCATTCTTAGAATCCAATCATTTCCCACCTCCAAGAGAACAACTCATCAGAACTTCTAGAACAGCTGCCTGTTTTATATTGGCAGGACTCATAAAATGCTCTTTTTTTGGGTGCATGCTTTTGGGAAATAATTTTTGGATAGTTCTAAATGATTTGCATGAAACTTCATGCTACATAGAACTGCTCAGATATTACCATCAAATATGGTAAGTAAAAATTGTTCCTTTCCTTCTAGGAATTATAAATAATTTCTAAATACTGATATTTAGAATGGATATTGATATGTTTTATGCTGCTTTCAAATCCATGTTGGCTTGCCTGGTATACCTTAATTTTCACCCTGATTAACTACCATGGCCATATTTGTTTGGAGTATAGATATTCTTATAGATTCCATTTTAAGATTGATTTTTTAATTAGACTGTAACATTGCCTTTCCCGAAAATGTCTATGTATAAGTTTAAGTCCTGAGAAGTTTATGATTTTGTATGTTCTTTTTCATTATATTTGACATTTGTTTCTCACTTTTCTCACCACCCAGTGCATTCTCTTTTGAAGTCTGCGTTTAATAGCATAGCTATAGAGAAGGAGAAGCTGAAGCAGATGGTTTCTGAACAGGATCACAGTAAAGGCCACAGCACGCAGATGGCGCGGCTCCGACAGTCACTGTCTCAGGTATACGAGACTGTATGTTCTCACATGCATGACACATCCCCACCCCTGTAAGACAAAAGATGCAGAGGCAGGAGGCGATCAGTCGTAGGGACGGCACAGTCCTCTGAAATTCTCTCAAGACATTGCAGTGTCAGTGTTGTATTTTCTTACTTTTCTTCCCCAAAATCTCAAGGTAAGAGTGAAAATAAACCAAACTTGCTTGCAAGCATATAATTGTTATTTTGACTAATTGAGCATTTAATGCCTCTCTAAGGTCATCTATAAGGTAGCCCCTGGTTTTAAAAAAAGAACCATGCATTTATATGATTTACACATACAAAATATGTTCCAGAATATATTCAGTCCAGTGGTAAATGGAACAAAACCTACTAGAGCTTTCACACTTAATATTTTTCCCTTACATCTTAATCTGTTGAAAATTACTGATTACCATTATCCATTTTTTCTTTTCTAATTTGTACTCTTGGGATTTTCTTCCTATCTAAGTTATGCTCCTTGAAGCTAGACTTTTATATTTTAAAATATATTGTATAATTGATCTTATCAGTACTAATCAGATCCCTATTATGTGTATATATATGTTGAAATTTCAATATCAAAGTTGAAATTTCTGATAAAAACCCTTTAAAGCTACACTTATGCTTTTTTACACTGAGTACTTCATGTGGAGTAAATATTTTCTTTAGTAAGTCTATAAATGCACTTATTTTAATTCCTTTGAGAATTCAATGTTGTTATGTGATTTTGTGTGAGAACTCAGTGTTTATATAAAATATTGTTCACTTCCTGGTGCCTTGGATCAGAGTGAAGGAGCGAGCAAATCCTGGGTAAGTGGTTCTCCGTGTGGATCAGACCCTCCTTGAAAAGTGTCCCTCAGTCCCTAAAAATTAGACTTAAATTGTATCACCATGTTGTATGTACCTGAACTGTCGACATATTTGCAGTGTTAAGTTTCATGTTATGGAGTGCTGTTATCTGGGCCACACTTTCCACATTCACCATAAAACACTGCCAGCTGCTTCCAGCTGCAAACCCAGCAGCCTCGAGAGCATGAGCATTAAAAGTGGCTGCTGTTCTGCCAAGTCTGCAGAGGGCTTTATTCATACGAACACTTGAACGGTTTTACCTGAACTCTTCTCACGTCACATATCTGTTGAACATTACGTTGACATTAATTGATCTTCCAAATCATTATTCTGAAAGTATCCTGTACCAGAAAGATCAAAATAATGGCCAAGTCAACCTTCAGATGTCATCTCATAAACGTGTAAAATACACTCGTGTCCCCCTAAACACTGCCGCATGTCCTTCAGATGTATTGATGATGGAGGCTTAGTGATATGAAAGCGTGCACTGAGGAAAATAAGAGAAATGTGTTTGCTTCCTGCTCGCTTGCTTCCTTTCATTTGCTCCTTGGTAAGACAGAGAACGGCAGATAGAGATCTAGATTTGGGTGTCAGGTGAGAGTAGAAATGATTAGGAAGAGAAACTTTAAAACAGTTATTCATTTTTTCCTTCACTTATTCACTGGATTTTCTTCAACTGGCTGTATACTAGGTACTACGCAAGGCGCAGAACACCAAGGTAAAAGTAGCCCTGGCCATGTTCCTGAGAAGCTCATGATCTGACTCGTGAGAGGGGCAGTATTTATCCAGGAAACAGTGAAGTGGACCACACTGTAGTCCATTCAGAGTGGTGCGCCGGGAGCGCAGATTCCCAGGACTCTTGCTCAAAGGAATGGGAGATCCCTGAGCAGAGAGCAGAGCCGCAGATCAGGCTTCATGGAGGAATCGGGCCTTGAATTGGGCCTGAGTAGACAGCAGCAGCTCATGTGGAAGGACCTTATGCTAACATGGAAAAAGTATAATAAAGCAAAATTATATCAACTATGCAACCTTCAGGTTAAAATATTTCCCCCTCTTAGCAAAACATATTTACTTGCATCTAAAGTTAAAGTGTCAATAGATTTTTGTTGGGTTGTTCGGTTTCTTGTTTAGTCGTTTTAGCCAAAAAATTCAATTTTATCCTCAAAAGATATAAAAATAATTTGAGACTATTAAGTCCCAAATAGACTTGCACTCTATCCTCTAGAGAATTCAGTGCCCGTGATTGTGCATTATCACAGCATTTTGGCAATGTTCACATTCTTGTGTCCATTCACACACACACACACACACACACACACACACACACACACACCATTGGGCACCCTCACTGGCCTCTATTCCCATCACCTCTGAGTCTGAACTCCCTTTTGGAAGTCAGCACAGCCTCTGCTTAGGGATTTAGGTTTGCTGGCAGTTCACTTCTTTCTAACAAATCACTAGCCATGATAAGGCCACTGGAGAGATGCCTGGAGAATGGCAGGCAGTTCATAGTGGCTAAAGTATGGGATGAACAAGGAAGAATTATTCTAAGAGTAGCTAGTTAAGTAGGCAAGAACCAGCTCATTAGGGATCACAAAAAGGATTTTAGATTTATCCTATCAGTGATGGGGAGGGCTCACAGGATTTTAACTGGTGAATGATAATGCCATAAATTAGAACTATTACTGCATATATTCTACATATTAAATTACTCTAGTACAGCATGGGGAGTAGATGAAATTCACGCAAGATTAGTTAGGCAGACACTTATGATATTCAAGATAATTTTCGAATATTTTATGATGTTTGAGATAATATCCCTGAACTAAGGAAGTGCCAACATTGGTGGGAGGAGGGGATGCATTTCAAAGATGCTGAGGAGGGAGAATGAGCATTGCTTGGAGAGCAACTGAATGTTAGAGGGACAAGAAGACAGAGTCCAGGATTTTCACTTGGATAATTGGGTATATGATAGTTCTTTTCCCCAGGAGAGGGAATACAAGGGGAACGGGTTTGTGAGAGGTATATGTTGAGTGATTTTTGTAGAGATGGAGGCATCTGTGGGCCATCCTACAGGCAATTAGATATTTTGATCTAGAGCTCAAGATACAGAACTGGGCTATAGAGTGTGGATATCCCAGCATATCAGGGAAGTCACAGATGTTGACGCATTGTGTTTTCAGTCCAATAAAAGAGGATCAGCGGTGTTGATGCTGCCCTAGAGAACATTAATATTTAAAGGACAAGCTAAGAAAGAGGATCCTTTGATGGAGACTCAGAGGATTTAGAAGTGATGACCATTGAGATCAAGGATGGAGATCTGATAGTCTCAAGAAGGAAAAGGTTTACAGCATCTGATTTAGCAGCAAATAATATATGGACTGAGAGTCAACCCTGGAATTTGTCAGTCATCTCAGTATGTTTATATCATGAGGAAAGGGAGCCAGAGGACAAGGAGACATTGAAGGCAGGAAACGTTAGCTAGTCAGCTGTCCTGGTTCACCAACTCTATTCTCACCGTCCCTCTTTTAATGCAGCACTTAAGATCGAACAAGTACTAAATAGCTTGAATGTGTCAAGACAATTGTTCTCCATGCTCTCAGTATGTTTTTAGATGAGTATAACTTCATATTATAGTGTGATCGTGATTTTAGGTGGCATAAGACCTCTTTGGTCTGTATTCAAGTGTCATCAGTTAAACCCCCAGATATTTTTCTGATGGCCTGTTATCAAGCCAGGTCTACCCCCACAGAGGGAAGAAGGGAGAGAGACTGAATTTAAATAACTTCTTTAAGTAGTCTAACATTTTTAAAGCTTATATTTTATTTGACATAAGTCCTATTTGATATATGTCTAATGATTAAAATGCTGCTTTTCAATAGGCTTTAAGTATATCAACTCAGCAAATTTCATCATCCTTTTAGAAGGCACATAGCATATAAAATATATGAAATTAGCATTTTTCACTACATACTCAGCATAAATTACTACCTGTCTTGAGCAAGTAACAATTTGCAAGGCCGGACAATGTATGAATTGCTCTTCTAAAGTAATATTACTTCCCTGATCTATATGTATACAAACACATACATAATTCTATTATTTTATCCCCATAAAACTTGAATGAACTTTCACACCTGAGAGGCAGCATAGATGTTGGACTCAAGCCTATAGGACAGGATATTTTATGTGACATCTATCCCTTATAAATGACTTTATTTCACATCAGCTATAATTTCATGTCCCATTTAATGTAGTACCCTGAACACCAAAATCAAATGATATATAATAAAACTAAGGCAAACCCCAGATTACCGTAATAATGGAAGATTCAGCTCAACTTGAGTCTGTCTTCAGTACATTATAGTTTATCACTGTTACCAGTTTGATTCTTGGCCTCGGAATTTGTGCACAGCTTGTACTAAATGCAGTGGGAGTTGGGCCCATATAAATGTGAGCAACAGAATATGATACATCTATTCCAGCTAGAATTACTGTATTTCATTAAATCGAGATGCCGTCAATTGTTAGATATGCCTTCATTTTGTACATTACTAAGAAAAAAAAAACACTACTGTCAATTAAACTGACAGTGCTTCAGAGACACTGAATGTGAGGAAAAATGTGCACCTTAGAATCAATGAAATGTGGTATGTATGAGAATGTAAGTAAAAAATTGGCTTAAGGCACATAGTAGCATAATTTAGAATCCCAGTCGTGGTATCTGTCATCGTTCCTGTCCACAACATTTCACATACCCAAAATAAATATTCTGTGATAGGACAAAAGTTCTGAGTATATTTGTTTGTTCCTAAATTCCACAGTTCCCTGAGACTTGGCCAAATTTTTTGTGTACAAAGACATTCTTCATAAAATCCTTTACATCTTTTTTAAAGCTATCTAGCAATTTTAAATTGCTGTCATTTTGAACATAGTTTGGCAATATTTATTAAAAGCCTTAAAAAAGTTTTAACCTTTTACCCTGTAGGTCAATTGTTGATATGGCTCGTCCTAATGCTGAATATAGAAAATAATTTTATATATAAATGCTCATGACAGCATTATCTATGCTAGCAAAAATCAGTAGCAGCATAAGTGTCCAATAATAGGAAATAATTTTTTATGATGCAACTATTAAAATTATATTTATGAAGAGTTTGAAACATAAATGTTTATGTGCAAGGAATAAGGGGAAGATACATTGTGTAAACTGTGCACTCATTAAACAATACAAAAAAAATGCATAGGAAAAAACTGGAATGAAAAAGACCAAACTACCAACAATTGGGTATGATTTTTTTTAAATATTTTTCTAATTTTTGCATTTTCCAAATATATGATAATAGTATTTTTTTATTTGAAAAGACAAGGTGATTTTAAAGAGATACCCAGGATTCAGTTTTTGACACCTCTAGCTGTGATCATTTCTATACTCATTTTCTCACTCCTTTTGAACCAGTTTTGCTTTTATCCAGAGGGTTTGAATTTATGATGATTCCATCTTGCCATATGTTTCATATCCTTCTCCATCAGGCTTTCATGTTTTCCTCCCATAACCCGCAGTTCCATTTAGTAAAATGTTTATGCCAGAGTCTCACCCAGTCCAAGGTAAATTCTCACCAGGGAATTGTCTGCCAGGGCTGATGTATGATAGTTAATAGGTAAGGAGGAGGGGATTCAGGTCATTGATTCTGGCTCAAATCTTCAAGATGGTGACTTCTTTGATAAATGGGAAAGGAATTGAGTGTTTCCCGGACATATTAGACTTGAATGTGTGTGAGGAACACGGGGCATGGGGAAATGAATTTGCATTATGAAGATGTTAGTGTAGTCTGAGCTCACTAAAGCAAGTAGTGAGAAAACACACAAAACCTGCCTAGTGAAGAATCCAGGCACAATTCCGAGCTTCAAGGTGCTTTCTTCTTCTTAGGCTTTGGTCCCGTATGCCACTAATAGAGCAGTATCTCCATAGCTTTTCTTGTTTGTTGGCTGGTGCGAGTGATGGTGATCTGCCTCCTTTTCTTTGCTATGCAGCTATTCACTCTCCTTGGGTATATTCTTTACATTAATTATGCCATCTTCTGGGCCTTTTAATGGTAATTATTACTAAGAGCATCATTTCCCTGACAATACCTCAGTTCCTCAGTGTTCCCAAGGTTTCCATTATATCATTACAGAGAAAATAATTGAGTTTCAGGGAGGGAAATAATAAATGTGGTCCTGAGCACTACCTGAGAGCACTACACCACAAAACTCATGGCACTTGGTTGTAGCAAACTTCAAAAACTATCTGTATGGTCAAGGCAGAAGGAGGGGCGGGCCCAGGGAAGACGCGAGAAATGGGCTGTTGCATGCTCAGTTGTCGGCTTACACTGTCCACCACTGAGGTTGCCAGAGTTGGAGCAGTCTTGGTAGCCATGCTTTCTGTGCTATGCAACAACAACTTCTTTTCTACCACTGCATATATATTATTAATAAAATTGTTTCTTTTAAGCTTTAAGCTTTGAATTCAACATGCTTAACATCTGATTTGAAATAGCATAAGCAAAATTGAGTTATCTACTTTTGTCTCAGTTCTAAAAATGATTAAAATAAGAACTAGTAAAATGCATTATCATACCCTTAAAATAGAACCAAACTATTTTGGCACAATATTAATATTAATATTTTGGCAGTAAATTATTATTCTTTACCCATAGTGGCAAACTATGACAGATCTTTGCTTTTAAGTATTAGCAATCATTTCAAAAAATTTAGTTTTGAAGTTTGAAAAAAATGAAAATTAAAAAATGAAAATGTAAAAAAATTTAAAAATAAAAATACTTTTATTATTTGTTATCTCAATAAGAAATACTTTAACCAAGATTTCTCTCTTTTACTCCCATGCTACTCTTTTGCTACCAATTGAGAGGAGAACAGGGTTTCAACAACGATAGAGTTAAGTAAAGATATAGGTGACAAAAATCTCTCTCCAGACTATCTCAGAGAATGTCAAAGCAAACTTCGCATATAATGTAAAAGTATCTTGATTATGTTCTTCTTAGAACACCAAATACTTATGCCCAGCCCTGAAAGTATAGACAACTCTCATTAACTCCAACATAAGCATCAGAAAATCCCAAGAACCAGAATTAATTTTACACTATTCTGGACAGTAGCTGATCTTCATAATGATAACCAGGAAGCACTGTGCAAGATTCTGACCATGCGTTTTAATCAAATTTGAAAGAGACTTTAAAGGTCATCTGATACAACTCCCTTATTTTTCGCCTGAGAAAATCAAGGCCTAGAAAGGTTAAGTAACATAGTTAAGATCACTTAGTCCTGAGATCAAGAGAACCTGATCCTCTGACTCCCAGGCCAGGATTTTTTATTTTTCACATCGCATCCAAGAAAAATAATAAATTATGCTCAGTAAAAAAACAACTTTTAGTTCATTTCCTGTTGATATTAAAGGCTAGAGGTTATCTTGTGTGCCCTTCACACATACCTGTAGGTAGGCAGGATCACATTTAATGAATATTGAATGAGATGGGAGTTTAAATGAGAATTTAATTTTTTTAAACATCCAGAGCAAACAACTCTGCAACCTTCCTATAAATGACAAACCTATGTTTAATATTTCCACTCTGAAGAAGACCATTACTTATCCTTGCCCTTGAGTTTTCGTGGGTTTGTTTTGTTCACACTGTTCTAGTAGCAACAGAAGGTATAGTCACTTTGAAGGAACCATTAGTTGAAGTTTGCATAAACCCCTCAGGTAAAGACTGTGATTCTGCAATGAAAACCATCGAACAACTTACCCTGGGGCCTCCCACTTACATGGTGGCAAAATATATCTGGTTGCAAATATTTCAGTAACTAAGACAACATTGCATATACTTCTAGGCAAGGAAATAATGAACAAATAAGCCTGTCTGTAGTAGTCACAAAGGATAAGAATGATGCAGTATCTTTTTTTCCAAATTCTAAGTGTTTGAGATTTTGCTCTAAGAAAAATGATCCTGAGTATTTTTGTAGGATGAAAAGCTATTAGAATTCTTCCTTTGAGGCACACGGTTTATTTACTAAGAACATTATCACTTCTTTTTTCTAACATATCCCTGTTTTCTCAGATAGCCAGAGACATATTTCCTCCTATATGCAAATGTAATGACTGCAGGATCTGTATCCACCTTTAATCCATCAGCAGATTGAGTGTATCATTTGACATATTTTACAAACTTGCTCTAAAGACTTTAAACAAAAGCCAAAAGCTGCGCGTGAATAATTTTCTCATCAAAAAGCAAAAGCTCAGTTGGACGAAGGGAAGAAGAGGGAACCCGGAGGGAGAGAGGAGAGAGGAGAGGCTGTTCTGTGCTCCCTGCTCAAAGAGTATGCTCTGGTCTGCGCAGGTGGAGAGTTTAGCTGATTCGTATTTATCCCGGGTGTTTTAATGGGTACAGAGTTGTAGTTATGATATTGTATTTGTATATGCATTGGTTTACTGTATTCATTGACTCTGAATGAAGCAGGATGCCCATACCCTGGGGCAGATGCCCTCTTTACTAAGCCTTGACAGTTATCTTCTACTCTAAAACATCCGCCTCCATCTTACCAATTGCTGCTTTTAATGAGAAGGAAAGGAAGTTGTCCATCTTGTCACTATCTTCACAAAAGTCTTTTACATGAGGCTTGGTAGAATTCTAGTTAGCTAAATCCGTGTAATATAAATGGAACATGTTCCCATACGTCAATGTGGTGTGCATTCCTGGAGGATTCACTGTTCCTTTGTCCACAGGAACACATGGTTCCCTGTGTGTTCCCTTCCCCTGTAGGGAAGCCATGCTTTTGTAAAGCTGTTCTCTTCTTGTAATAAATGCAGTTGCTCCGTGTACTAAACTGTATTATAGCAAGTAGTGTTTTACTGGTGCTAACTTAAGGTATGTTGAAAGTAATGTGATGTAGACAACTTGGAATTAGTTTGCTTTTAGTATTACATTCTTTATTATGGTTGTCAATGTCTATACTGTTCAGCGAAGACACCTTTTTGTCCATACTTGAGTTAGTTCTGCTGCATTGTCATATGTATTAATTATGTGCTCCTGGAAAATGAAAATACAGCTATTTTCTTTAACCAGACTAAAATATAATTCTCTAAACTAAAACCAGTTCATTGTTCATTCCATTTCCAAATAGTTTTTAAGGTAACTATCTGGCTTTGAAATGACTCCCAAACTTTAGAAACTTGAACAAAAAAAAAAAATTGAAAGAATCAATAGTTTTCATCCCAGGCTACAAAATGTAATATATATGTGGTGGTAGACTGAGCTTGGATGTAATGGGCCTGACTCTAAGGAAGAGAAAATTCCATAAATTGTTTTATGAAACAATTCATAAATTGTTTATGAAATTGTTTTATGAAACAATTCATAAAACTATGAAAAATAGTTTCAGCCCACTAATGTACAAAACAATGATCTTATATTACAAAAAATTAATACTTTAGTTCTGAGCCATTTGTTTTCTTCTTATTGGTAGGATCTGGCTCATGATGATTCCAAAAGTCAGAGCTAAAAGCATCACAGACATTATTGTCCAACTTGTACTTTTGTGCTTGTTCTGTTTTATGCTTATTTACTAATTTGAAATTACATGTGCGGTTTTTGTTATTTTAAGGCACTCAACCAGAATGCTGAGCTAAGGAGTCGGTTGAACAGAATACATTCAGAGTCTATTATTTGTGATCAGGTTGTCAGTGTAAATATTATTCCTAGCCCTGATGAGGTAAGACTCATTTTTAATAGATGTAGAGTACCTATTTTATGGCATCTAAATCTGCTGCATATTTTTATTTATTTTTATACGGTTCTTTCACTGTTAATATGATTCTATCCATAAATATTTCTGTTGCTGACAGTTCACTTTGAAGTAAAGGATGTATGTGAGTTTGACATCATTTATTCTTGGTGATCAGTGTCTATTAATATTTTTATTTATTCCTATGTTCACCTGATGCCATCCAATATTTATATATCTACTTCAGCTTGTTAATTTTCTGTGTCTTTCTCATTCTTCATTTGAAATGTTCATTATCATCAAATGGCCAATGAAATGTTTTTTTTTTTTTTTGAGACAGAGTCTCACTGTGTTGCCCAGGCTAGAGTGCCGTGGCGTCAGCCTAGCTCACAGCAACCTCAAACTCCTGGGCTCAAGCAATCCTTCTGCCTCAGCCTCCCGAGTAGCTGGGACTACAGGCATGTGCCATCATGCCCGGCTAATTTTTTCTATATATTTTTAGTTGCCCAATTAATTTCTTTCTATTTTTAGTAGAGACGGGGTCTCGCGCTTGCTCAGGCTGGTTTCGAACTCCTGAGCTCAAACAATCCGCCCGCCTCGGCCTTCCAGAGTGCTAGGATTACAGGCGTGAGCCACCGCGCCTGGCCCAATGAAATGTTTTTATAAAAAACATTTTTAGCTGAGAAGTTGCTAAACGAAAGTTTTCTTAAGGTTTGTTTTGAAAGCTGTATCTAGAGAGAGAAGTCCCCTGACCTTGCTAATACTAATGGTGCTGCTGCAGTTACTGCTGCTGGTGATGGTAATTCATAGTTAACATATGTCCAGTGAATGCTTACTATATGCTAGGTATTGTGCTAACTATTAATATTTTGCATGTGTTGTCTCATTTGACATTCTCAACAACCCTTTGAGGTAGGCGATATTATTATTCCATTCTTCAGGTTGAAGAAATAGTAAGAGAATAGGAGAACATTCAGTGTTTGGGCTAAACTTAAATGTATTACTCTGTTTATGACCTTTTCTAAAATTATTATTTTATAGCCATGAGAACTTATACTTTTGAACAGTAATATTAGAGTTTTATATACAGTGGTACATATAATGAGAGTTTTAACTATTAATAATACTAAAGTAATATTTACACCAAAAACATACATTTCACTAGAAATCTACAGGTTCACAGGTTAAACTGCTTAGGAAATATTATTCTATTAACAAGACAGCTTATCTTTGACTTAAAGTTTTGACTTAAGCTGGCTACCCTACATCCATTCACCTCCATTGGCCCCATTTTCTCTGGTAACACTTACAGTCACTCAACTGCCCAGAGTCTAGAAGTAGTTGTAAAATTTGTCATTTGAAAATGATTTAATCTCAGTTGAAATCTTTTCAACCTGAAATGCACACTAGAGTACATACATTATAGTTCTCTTACATATATTTCTGACTGAAACTTAAATAGCTTCCTTGAAAACAATATTTATCATTTATTGAATAAAAGTACAATTTCAAATAAGTTTCAATACTCTAGTCATGTGTTTCATTGATTAAAATTCATGATCAAATTGGAAAATGGCTTTTATAAATTCTGTCTCAAAAATTGGTCTTATATTCCCAGCTTTCAGATGTTTGCATGAAAAAAAATTAGTCTTGTAGATTGTTTTCTTAGCATGTCTCTCATAGTTTCTACAAATACATCTCGAGGTTTAGTGCATTGGTTAGAATATGACTAGCAATGACAGGCCTAAGAATAAGAGAATGAATGTGTCTCTATAATCAATTTAGAGTATTAATCGGAGCTTAACCTGTTAAATTCCACTTAATATCAACTGAGCATAGATTTACAATCAAGACACGGTACCAGCATCTCTGAACTATGCGTTTTGGAGTCTTTAGACATATTGGAAGGAAACTTATGCAGTGATCATTACCGAGTTGCAAGTGAAAATTACTTGTGGTCACCGCTCTTTTAACACATAATGTTAAAGACTAGAGATCTGGCTAATTTGAAGGAGTAGCTATTCTAACAGAAGAGAAAATGGTAACACCATATACTTCTCTCTCCTGCAGGCTGGTGAGCAAATTCATGTCAGTCTCCCCCTGTCACAGCAAGTAGCCAATGAGAGCCGCCTCTCCATGTCAGAGTCTGTTTCTGAGTTCTTTGACGCCCAAGAGGTGCTCCTCTCTGCAAGTTCGTCTGAGAACGAGGTAAGATTCCTTGACCTGTCAGCTTCAAATGCTTGTGACTATGAGTTCGAGTTAAAGCAAATAAGACTGTGGAAACTTTTTGTTGTTTTTGTCTGTTTGTTTACATCACAATAAGATGCCCAAATTGTGGCAATGCTAAAAACATGCAAACTATATCGATTCCCATTTATTGAGCACTTCTTAACACTTCTGAGCACAAAGAATTTTAATTTGATGAATTAAGGGAAAGAACCAAACATTTATTCTGACTGTCTTCTATGATTCATATTTCAGGGTAACCAAATAGTTTGTGACAGAGTTCTTTATAAGAAGGAGGCTGACTAATAAATGTAGAAGAATAGGAAGATTAGAAAATCACTATTCATGGACACACACAGACACATAAATATTATATATCTTTGCCAGGGACATGAATTCAAGCCTAGAAGGATAATGTCTAGCATATGTCTACTTGAGTAATTATGATTTTGGAGGTTAGAGGTTAGCCTCTGGCTATCATAAAAACTTTATTGGATTATTCTTCCCGTTCATAATTCTTGGCAAGGTCTTAGAAACAGGGAACCTCTTCCTTGGTCACATTGCAGAAATTAGTTCTTTTACTGAAATTTAGTCAAGAACATTTTGATTTTTTTATTAAAATAGATTTGGGACTACAAGTGATTTTTGTTATATGGCTGAATTGCATAGTGGATAAGTCTAAGCTTTTTTTTTTTCCCCATGCATGAGGGAAGCAGCCAAAACCCTTTCCCACACAGCCGATTAGGAATTTTATCATTCGGGATTGCAAATCTGTACTGCATTTTTACAAAAAAGAAATGAAATAGCAGTTGAATGTTATTTCCATATGCATAGAAAATAGATTGGGAGGAAACATCCTGACAATTAGTAGTAGTTGTTTTTGGATGTTTGAAATTGTGAGTGATTTTAGAAACAAACATAAAGCAGAAATGAGAAAGAAATAATGAATACACATCACTTTTATAATGAGAAAAAAGTAAAATAGAATTCTTTTGTACTGAATTTGTCAGCACACCAAGGCATGCACCTGCTTTCCAGATCCCAAGGTAGGCATTAACAGGTTTACAGAGACTCCCATTCACAGGCCAGAGTGCTAGTTTAATTATTTGTAATGACAATTGATACTGTCAGGTGGACAGAATAATCATCTTGCTAGTTAGTGCCTTGTTTCCTGTAGGCAAATCTGCATGGCAAATTCTAATTCTAGTCAGCAGGTTGCTTGGTGAGCAAGGAATGGGAACAGGAGAACTGAGTTGAACAAACTTAAGGGTAGGAGGGCCAAAATGTTATAGCTCCATACTCCCTCTCCATCGCAGGGATACTCTGCCACGTGGCCTGGGTATCTGTGACTGTCAGCATGCACCCCTAGGAATCACCATGCTGTGAGCATGCTGCCAGAATTTGCTTTTCTGAGCTCTCCTGACAAGTCCTTCATCCTTCTTCTATCAGGTTACAGTCAAACTTGACTGCATATTATCTGAGCTCTGACCCGTCATCTGATGACTTAAGAGCTTATCTCTTGGAGAGCAACTTTATTTTCCTATTTCCAAGCTCTTGGGGCACAACCAGCACATCCAGGTACCACTTGCCCTAGACATTGGGGATGCAGCAGTGAAGAGGATGTGAAGCAGGTTATTGCGTGAGTGCCAGCAAGATGGTAGTGCCACCCTGGGGGTGGAGTGAGGAGTGGGGGAGAATGAACCTGGCGGCAGAGTGAGGATGAAGAGGCATAGGGCAGGGGTGCATGGAGATGATACGTTCACTTTGAGGCATCACGAGTTTGTCAGACTTCTCAGTGCAGTTATCTGTCGAGCATTTGAATAGTCAAGCCTAAAGCTCAAGGACAGAGCAGGTCTGGAAAGAGAAAGAGTCAGCTTGGGACCCCATAACCAGCTATCTGTTTGACATTGCCACCTGGTGCTCACAGAACCTTCTAATTCGGTATATCCAGAAAAGAGTTAATCAACAAGCCTCTTCTACACCCCCCCCCAGGGGGGAAAGAAACCCAGCCTGCCTCACCTCTCATATCGCCTATCTTAGTGTTCTTGTACCCCAGTGTTCACATCGAACGCCTGGGTATTTTCCTTCACTCCTTCTTTTCCTTTACTACCACCTACCTCGGTTCACTCATCAGATTCTGTAGCTTCTGTCACCTACACGTACATTTTCCTGCAGCTTCACTGCCTCTGCTCCAATCCAATCTCCATCTTCTCCATGCCTAGGTCACCCTCCCAGTCCCATAACTGGCTTTCCGGCTTCCCGTCTTGGCCTCTCCAATCCATTTTCCACTGGGCAACCTGATAAATCTTTCTGAAAGGCAAATGTGATCATGTCCATATTCCCCAGTGTCCTCAGGCTAACAGTCTAGACTCCTTAGCTGTTAAAACAAAGACCCTTATGATCTGATCCCTGCTGTCAGCTGCAGCCTCTTGCCACCTCTCTTCTTTTGGAGCCCTCCAGCAGCCAAAGGAATGACTCCTGGAGTTGTCCATTTGCTAAAGACGCCTTGTGTCCCTTCTGTAGCAAGGAGAGTGACTCCTGCAGCCCACACTGGAAAGCACTGACTGCACAGCCATTCCTCGTGCCCTGTATGGTACAGCTTTTCATAAAATAATTGTTTTTACTTAACTTACAACTTCTCCATCACAACACTCGGTCTTAAGTATTTGAAGGTGCTAGACCAGGAGATAAGCCCAAATGACAGACACCATAGTGTTCTCAGAGTTGCTGCTCCCCTTCAGCTAAGGTCTGGTTACAGGGTTCTCTTGTGATGAGGTCCCCCGGAAAGCCCCTCGTGTCTTCACACCAATCCCCCACCTGGCAATTGACTGTACATGTGCGAGTCCTGGCACCAGCTGCAGGGTAGGCACAAGCTGCAGGTTCTACACTACAGCTGCCGAGGAGGTTGGGCATCTGCACTTGCCCTTCACCCTGGCGGGAGCACTTCCCCCCAAAATACACATGTTCAGCTCCCTCCCTCTATCTAGTCCCTAACTCAAAAGTCACCTTCTGGAAAAAATACACTGGCTGCCCCATCTACAATTTAGAGTTACCATTTGCCTTTCTTCTCTAGCCTTTTATATCCTTCCTTCTTTATTTTTTTTTCCTTCACACTTATTACTATCTAACAAAATATATATTTCGTATATTTTATTTGTTGTGTGTCTCCCCCACTAGAGTGTAAGTTTCATGAAGGCAGAGTTTTAACCACGGTGTCTCCAGCTCTAGAACAGAAACATCTGGGCAATAGCTGTCTTACATTAACATTTTCCATAACTGAGCGAAAATCCTTTTTTTTTTTTTTTTTTTTTTTTGAGACAGAGTCTCACTCTGTTGCCCCGGAGTGCAGTGGCGTCAGTCTAGCTCACAGCAACTTCAAACTCCTGGGCTCAAGCGATCCTCCTGCCTCAGCCTCCCAAGTAGCTGGGACTACAGGCATGTGCCACCATGCCTGACTAATTTTTTCTATATATATATTTTTAGTTGTCCAGATCATTTCTTTCTATTTTTTAGTAGAGACGGGGTCTCGCTTTTGCTCAGGCTGGTCTCGAACTCCTGACCTTGAGCGATCCACCCGCCTCGGCCTCCCAGAGTGCTAGGATTACAGGCGTGAACCACCGTGCCCAGCCCGAAAATGCTTTTTATGTGTTATCTACCAATGCACTTTACTTAATGAAAGCTCAGCTCTTTTAAAAAAAAAAAAAAAATGCTCTTCTTGCTTCCAAGATGATCTACTTGCCTTGCTTCTGCTTTTAAACTTGTTTCTGCAATGCTACATGCCTGGTCACATTTAGAAAAAAAAATATTTTCTGAAGTCTTTTGAATCCCTAAGTTTGTAAAGAGAACTCTTTGGCTCCAGGGCTGCTTCATCATGGGAGAGAAGACAAATTGTTTTATTATAATATTACAGAGCCTTGGCTGTATGTACAAGGAAGTGTGATTGGACCACAGCAAGACAGCCCAACCTTTGTTACTGTACACACACACAATGTGTATGTGTCTTACTCAGGGCCCACTGTCACTGTAGAATTCTTTTACAGTGATATCAGATCATTTCTGTGATATATTAGTTTAGGAGGGATTAAAAATTGAAGAGGAATAGATAGAGGTTTATAGCTGTTTGTAAGATAAACATGAGTGTTTTCTTAACAAACATTCAAATACTAAGCATGCATGCAACATAAATTTGGTTTGGGTAAACATTTTTCTCCTCAAACATAATTGAGTATGATTAGCTTTTTTCCAGAGAAGTCACAGGGAAGAGTTTGATTTATTTTTTTTCTCTGTTAAACTTAAAAAGTCGGGTTTCTTGAGTCTGGTGATTTAAACTTCAGATCTGTTGCATTCAATGGGAATTGTGGGAACCAGTTGCAGTGAGAAAATATGAATCAGAAAAAGATTTTATATTCAATTTGCCATTTTTGTAGACTTACTCTGTGTGCAAAAGCAAAACTACCATTATTCATCCATGCATGCAATCATTCTGTTGCTCTACTCTCCCTAAATAAATTCTTCTCAACCCTAATTTTAAGAACATTAGCAATAAATCCAAAAATCTTAAAGGCAAAGATCAATTGTTTTTATTACATACAAATTTAAAATTTTTACATGGCAAAAAATTTGCATAAACAAAGTCAATAAATTGCAAGCTGGGAAAAATAGCAATATATACGATGAACTGGAAAATGTGTGAAAAATAAGAAAATGATTCACAAAGGATGAAATCCAAACTTTAAAGTGATCTTTTATGTATATTAGGTAGATAGACACTAAAAAAAGATTATAATGTATAGTGTTTTAGTGGATGTGGAGAGACGGATGTTCCCATATACTGCTGGAAAGAACAAATTACTCATCCAATCTTTTAAGGGAGAAATTTGGCAACATGCGACTAAAGTCTCAAAGTGACCCATTTGACCTAGAAATAAATTGTAATGATATCGCCAGGTAGATTCCCAAAAATATATTTATAAGGATGTTCATCTGAGTATTGTATATAATTTAGAAAGTGCGAAGTCACTTAAATTCTGGTCAAATTCCTTGCTGTAATTGTATAAGGAATTATGTTGCTCTTCCAAACAAAGATGAAGAGCTATGTCTACTATAATGGAAATGTATTCAGAATGCTATAAAACAATGTATAAACCAATCTCCTTTTTCAGTATCTAAAGATAGATATATCGATATGTGTGTATAGGCTGGGCACAGTGGCTCACGCCTGTAATGCTAGCACTCTGGGAGGCCGAGGCGGGCGGATCATTTGAGCTCAGGAGTTGGAGACCAGCCTGAGCAAGAGCGAGACCCCGTCTCTACTAAAAATAGAAAGAAATTGGCCAAACGACTAAAAATATATAGAAAAAAATTAGCCAGGCATGGTGGCACATACCTGTAGTCCCAGCTACCTGGGAGGCTGAGGCAGAAGGATCGCTTGAGCCCAGGAGTTTAAGGTTGCTGTGAGCTGGGCTGATGCCACAGCACTCTAGCCCAGGCAACAGAGTGAGACTCTGTCTCAAAAACAAACAAACAAACAAACAAACAAACAAACAAAATATGTGTGTATAGGCATTTCAAAACTGGGGGATAACATTTACAAAACATTAGGAGTGATGGGATTACAGGTGATTTTCCTACTTATCTGTTTACCCTCATGTAATTTTTAATGTTTTATAATAAGAATGTTTTATTTTAAAGTTCAGAAAAAATATAGCTCTATTTTCATTTTGAAGGAAGTAAGTAAGTTTCAACAGCCTTCTTGCCTGCAGGAGAGACATTGGTTTTCCCATTCTTCTGCTGGTTCTATCTTATTCCTCTCTTTTCTTAACTGTTCTGTTTCTGCTCCCCTTAGTATGTACACTGTTTCTTAATTTTATTCTTATGCTAATTTTGGTTTCATTTTAATTCTGTATTTTCTCATGCAGAGATGGCTTAATTCTTGATCTCTCCCCGTGCTCACTGCAGCCATCCGAATCTAAGCTGTCAGTATTTCTTACTTGGAATCTAGGCAGTAACCTGGTGTCCCTAAGGAACTCCTCTAAGTGTCTTCCTGAAAACTAAATCTGACTCCCGTATTCCCTGCATTTCTGTTGGTTTTGCTAAGTCATAGGATTGTACGTGGACCCTTCATGTTGGCATGAAATGCCCTTCACAGTTGAGCTCCCCACTGTCTGTCATAGCCACGCGCAACATCTTCACACTCCTGGGATAAATGCTTCCCTGTGTGATCCTTGCCTTTGCACACTCTCCCCTCTTCCTGCGCTTCTCCCTCTTCTAACGACTGGTAACTCTTATTCATTCTCCAACAGCCAGTTCAAATATTATTTTCTCTGGGCAGAGTCATAGGGTCTTCTTTTAGGAGCATTCTTCATGTATTGTACTGAAATATTTCTGGGTCTGTACTGGCCTCCCCCAGCCTCTTGCCCCAACTAAAACAGGGAGTTACTTAAAGACCAGGGCTCCTTTCTAGCGATCCTATATCCTAGCTCACGCAAGACCCTCAAGTGTTCATTGCACATTTGCCAAATACATTTCCCACTATGACCTCTGCTTTTCACTGGAGTTGTATCATTGGATTATCTGAGCTTTCAAGACTGAACGAGAATTCTGATCCTTGTATGTTCCTTGTTCTTCCCTTCCTCAGGCTTCAGATGATGAGTCTTACATCAGTGATGTGAGTGATAATATATCTGAAGACAACACCAGTGTTGCGGACAATATTTCTCGGCAAAGTATGCATCATTTGAGCTTCCAGGTTGTTCTATCTACATGCCAAATTACAACACTGGTGACTTAATGAATGGGCATTTCCCTGTACACACACTAATTGTTCTTTTTGCAGTTGATTATTCAATGAATTTTAATTTTGTATAATCTGTTGAGGTAAATGGTTGAAAATTTTGTTAGGTAAATGGTTAAGTGAAAAAGTTTTATCTCTTGCTCAAACCAAAAGTTTAAATCCTTGTTAAACAGATTTAATTTTTTTAAATTTGACTTATCTTTTTTTGCATGATATTTGAGTATATTTAACACCTGTTTAAAAAAACTATACACTGGCTAGGCACAGTGGCCTGCACCTGTAATTCTAGCACTCTGGGAGGCCAAGGCAGGAGGATCACTTGAGCTCGGGAGTTGAAGACCAGCCTGAGCAAGAGCGAGACCCTGTCTCTACAAAAAATAAAAAAATTAGCCAGGCGTGGTGGTATGCGCCTGTAGTCCCAGCTACCCAAGAGGCTGGGCAGGAGGATCGCTTGAGCCCAGGAGTTTGAGGCTACAGTGAGCTATGATGACACCACTGCACTTTAGCCAGGGTGGCAAAGCAAGACTCCATCTCAAAAAAAAAAAAAAACGCTGTACACTGATGTTTTGTGTGTTTGTTAGTAACCTTGTTTGAAATAATTCCATTTACTCTTGAGAGAATATAATGAAGGCTCAGGAAATGTATCACAATCAGAATTATTTGAGTTATTTCCCTTCTTGATTTTATGAAATCAGAAAAGCATCTTTCCTTGTGATTCTCCCTCTTCCAGTCCTGAACGGGGAGCTTACAGGAGGGGCTTTCCGAAACGGACGTCGAACGTGTCTGCCAGCTCCTTGCCCTGACACCAGTAACATTAACCTGTGGAATATCTTGAGGAACAACATTGGGAAAGACCTATCCAAAGTCTCTATGCCAGTGGAGCTAAACGAGCCACTCAACACTCTGCAGCATCTCTGCGAGGAAATGGAATACAGTGAGCTTCTGGACAAGGCTTCGGAAACCGATGATCCATACGAGCGCATGGTAATAAAAGAGAAGCGCCCTTCGGGGATTTGCCAACCCTAGACCTGGGCTAAGCCAGAATTCATTTCCTTCTGGAAATGGTTTTTGCATAGCATTCTCACTGCATAGGTAAGCGAGGAATTGGTCTGTTTGCATAAATCAGGCAGGGCCCAAAAGTCCCAGACACCTTTACTGGAAGATACACATTTTGTGGTTATCCTTAGTCTAGAGTGTTTCTAAAGCTAGGATGTAAAGGCATCATGCTCCTTAGAGGTTTAATTCATGCCTTGCCCTGCTTTATCAGCTTTTCCTGAATGCCAAGATAGCCCATCTGTTCAGGAACTTAGGTCTGAGAAAGTCATTTCCTGTTTGTACTCTGCCCTTTACTCCATGTGACTGTGGAAACCTTGCCCTGTCCTCTGCAAAGCACCAGCAGCCACAACCCCCCTCCACATGATGCTAAGATTGTGCACGTGAAACCTAGAAACTGGGTTTCAGAACCTTTGAACTCTGTGATACCCAGGGATTTGGGTGGACATACAAATGAAGAACACTTGACCTCAGTGGCCTGCTGGTCCCCATGCAGGTAGTTTAACCTTGTTTTATCTGTTTTTTTCCATGTGTTGATGGCAATGCTGTGCAAATGGAAAATGCAAATGCCATCAAGTCAACACCCATCAATGTGGGGTGTATAAAATCTAGAGGAAAAAGGGACAAACAGACCAGGCAGTAGTGTCCCCTATATTATTTTCCTTTCTTCAATGTTTTAACAGGTTCTCGTTGCTGCATTTGCAGTTTCAGGATATTGCTCCACCTATTTCAGAGCAGGAAGTAAGCCATTCAACCCAGTGCTTGGGGAGACTTATGAATGCATTAGAGAAGACAAGGGATTCCGATTTTTCTCGGAACAGGTAAGTGCAACTGGACTCAGTGAGAGTTCTATATAGGTAGGAAAGCAGTTTGGTGATGAAAACAGACTTTTGATAACTGGGACGTGTTATGATACTAGTTCATGGAAAACTTACTTAGCTTATCGGTATCGTTGCACCCTCTAAATTGTGTAAGTTCTCTGTGTTTAAGCATGAAGTCTTGAAAGCTAAAGATATACTTACACATTTTAAGAGTAAGTCACTAATAAGAAATGGATGAATAGTAGTTTTTATTGGGGATGACCAATACATATTATAAAAATAATTACCATTTATGGAAGTTTTAACACTGATGTCATTGCCTTCTTTTTTGTTTAATTACCAGGTTAGCCATCATCCACCCATTTCTGCCTGTCACTGTGAATCAAAGAACTTTGTGTTTTGGCAAGGTTTGTATTTCAATTATAATTTAAAATCATATTTATGAGCCTATGGAAAAATGTCTGGCTTCCAAAGGTACATTGTACTCAGTTTAGATTTCTACCTTTGGAACTCAGAATGTTGGTAATTGGTACAGAGTTCGGTTTGAGAAATTACACTTCCTGGTTTAAATATGAAACTGTGCCATCTAGGAGATGAGATTGCTTATCTAGGAAGCAAAGCCTTATGGAATGGCAGAGCTCCCTGCTGACTGTGCCAGCGCGGAGCCGTCACCTTGTCTCATGGTGCCTCATTGTCTGCATCTGTGATGTGGAGGTTCCATCTGCTGCCTTCTTGCCTCTTGGGGGTGTGCAAAGACATTTTAATCTTGAAGGAAGGCTTTATGGCTCATCCTCTGTGGTCATAATCTATTTAGATGCATAAATGTTGTGGTAATTCCTGGTCTTTCATTCACTGGGACTCAGGGTTTGGATTGAAGTCTTCACTTATTAATGCCTACTGTTCAGTCAGAATGTTACAAGTTCGCCTAAAATAAGAAGTTTCAGAACCCCATTAGAAAGAAAAGAATATATATGTAAATTTGGTCATTAAGTGTAAATAGTTTGTGCATGTTTGGAAGGGTGCTTCATTGCTCACAGAATGACTTTTCTCATGAGCATTTCCTTAACCTGAAAACACACAAAATGGTAGAGTGCCGTGTCTGTACTTTATTGCAAAATAAGACAGTACATCATTTCTTAGTTATAACCAAGAGTCAGAAATTTTGTGGAGACAGCACTAAGCTCCCTTAGTTCATCAAAATGGGACCAGGTGGTTATTACAAATGCGCAGGTAAATCTGAGTTTCCACGAGTAAAACATAAAGCCATCATGTGAGATAAAGTGCTGGGCCCTGGGCTGTGTCTGAATAACTAGCGTAGGAACATGTTCATTAAGTTAATCCTACTTTTTCATAAATCTTAGGTATCTGTATTAAGAGGCTTTATTTTTTTTTTTTTTTTACTGTTTTCCCAAATCATATAACTCTTCCATACAGCTTGGAGGGGGGAATTTGTATGTAAATCAATGATATTGCCATACTGCAATTATTTTTACTATACACCTCATGATTTATATATATGTTAACTATTTTTAACATTTACTTAAAATTTATAACAACATTTATTGCCATTCAGACATTAAAGCACAGTAGAGTCTAGGTTTATATGTGTATGTGAATATACACACATTATTCCAGGTTTCTCCCAGTTTTGGTAGTTGAAAACTAATATGGAGTATGTATTCTAGAGAAACACAGATAGTACATTTTCTTGGTTCACAGTTAATATTTTCACCTTGGGCCATCTTCGGGCATCTGTCATGTTAAATCAACAATGTAGAATCAATTGTGATTACAAAAGCACTTTGCAAAATGTAATACAAAAGTTAGTTTTTACAGAACAGATGATTAGATTTGGAGTATATTTCTTGTCCTCTGCCTATGTCATTTAGATATCAGATGGAAAAACAAGTTCTGGGGAAAGTCAATGGAAATCCTGCCTGTGGGAACACTGAATGTCATGCTTCCAAAGTAAGTGGCTCTCTCCTCCCTTTTGGCCTCTTCTCTGCTTTTCTAAATCAGAAATAGCATTTTAAACTCTAAAAGTTGCCAAGAGTCCATTTCGCTATATGCCCAAAGCTTCTCTTACCTTCACCAAAATTTTGAGAACTCCCCCCACCCCCACCCCCCCAAAATGAGAATTTTAGCACGTGTCAAACTTTCCCGTTCATCTCTTCACGTCCTCCACTCGTCAGTCAATACCAGGTACCTACCATGTCCCCGTCACCATGCTGGTTTGCATTTTATATGAAAGTTCCCCTGTTTAATTGCTTTGCTATACAATTTATAATTTCACTTTTTGAGTTCATCTTAGATCTGGAGACTATTTTAAATTTCAAGTCATGTTATCAAAGAAGAGTGGTGGAATCCTTTTATAGTTGTGTTCTAGAGGATATGGCCTATAAATCTTTTAAAATTAATTGAAGTTTTCTTTGAGGCCAAGGGCTTGATTGTTTGTATTTCTTCGTTTTGTTGGTTTTTTGTTTTGTTTTTGTCCATTTGAGTAACAGAATTTGCTGGTGGACCAGATAAGCAGGAAGGTGGAGAGAGGGAAGTATTCTCAGGACTATAAAATAAACTTCGGTATTTGAAAATTCATGGGGAAGAGAGTTTTCCTAGATGTATAAGATGCCTACATCATACTGATTTATAAATTTTGTGGAAACTTGAAGCATTTTATTTTATTTTAAAATAACATTTTATTTGAAAATATATGTAATGTGCAAACTTAAATGGGATTTGAAGCTATGTCATTTCATTCCTTGGCAAGAATTCTGTAACCTTACTGCCCAAAATTTGCATTAGATTTGCGCCATCTTGGTTATGTTCCTCAGTCTCTTCCCAAAGAATTATTCACATCTTTGGTCTTAACCAAAGTATGAAACAGTGCCTCTCTCCACCTGGCTTCCTTCCATGCTGGCCCATTGCCTGCAGGGTAAATATAGACTCCTTGATATGTCACTGAAGGCTTTCCGGGCTCTGCCTCGTCACACCTTTCCAGCCTTGCCTCCGGCCACGCTCACTCACCTGGAGCACAACATTCACAGGCTCCAGATGCCTTGTGCTCTTCTGACCTGTGTGGCTTTATGGCTGCTTGTCCCTGGCTGGTAGTGCACTCCTACCCATCATCCAAGCTTAGATGGAACCCAACCTCCTCTACAACATCTTCTTTAACACTCAGCCCATGTTCCAGGCAGATCTAAGGACTCAGGACTCTTCCTTCTGTGTTCCCATGATGCTTTGTTCATTCATCTATTATAGCACTCATCATATTTTAAGTATTTATTTACATATCCATCTATCCCTACCATACTTTTGGCTCCAGAAGAGCAGGAAACAGGCCCTATTCAACTTTGTAGCTTTAGCACCTGGCCCATAAAAAGCACTTAAATGTTCCTTAAGTAAATTAATCATGTCATAAATATCTGTGGCCACATAGAGACTTTCAAGAAGAAAGGAGGGCTGGGCACAGTGACTCAAGCCTGTAATCCTAGCACTCTGGGAAGCTTAGGCGGGAGGATCACTTGAGCTCAGAAGTTCGAGACCAGCCTGAGCAAGAGCGATACCCTATCTCTACAAAAAACAGAAGAATTAGCCAGGCATGGTGGTACTTGCTTGTAGTCCCAGCCTGGAAGTTTGAGGTGGCAGTGAGCTATGGTGATGCCACTAAACTCTATCCAGGGCAACAGAGCAATGCTCTGTCTCAAAAAAAAAAAAAAAAAGAAAGGAGAGGAAAATGAGGGAAAAAGAAGCTTTGATCAAAGAATGTTCTTTTTAGTAGAAACACTCATATGTATTTGTAACCTTCACTATTCGTAATCAAAATTATATTCTTCACTAGGTACGGAGATTACTATGTGTGGAATAAAGTTACCACATGCATACACAACATCCTCAGTGGGAGAAGATGGATAGAGCATTATGGAGAAGTAACCATTAGAAATACCAGAAGCAGTGTTTGCATTTGCAAACTCACATTTGTCAAGGTAAATGATCATATAACAGTAAAGGAAAAATAATACAAAGTGCCTCCTAAAGAAGAAATAGAACAGTCACCTTAAACAGCAGCAAGTGAATCTGTCCTGTATTCATTGGTCCTTAAGACATTTTAGATAAGAAAGCAGAAGGAGCTGGTGGACTTTCTCAAGGCATGCAGGCTGCTAAAGATGTGGAGGTCAGAAAAGGCACCATCTCAAAACAGAAAAAAACAAATTTCTTTTCAAAGACTTTTTAAGTAGCCAGTCAGTAGTTCATTAAGTAAAATTCCAGAAAACACTTTTTGCCCAGGCTAAGTCTCCTGGTATATATTTCTCTTTCTATTTCTGCTTGATCACATGTTCAAGTGATCTTATTTTAGGGAACTAATTATACTGCAGTTGTCATTCTCTGAGGACATGTGATGAGAGCAGATATTTAGGTGATTCCTTCCAGTCACTGCAAACTCATCCAACCATGCTACTACTGTAGTCCAAGTAAGTTCAACAAAAAGCATTACCTTTGCTAACAAGAAAAGGTGTTTGGGATAGAAATGCCTACAGAACACCATTTTCCCTGTATGTCTCTGGCCTAAAGTGGAACATTCAGTATCACCCCATGTTTGCTTAGGTGTGCTACAGAATTCAACATGGCACAGAAACCCCATTCAGCCCCCGTGTCTTCTTGACCTGTGGCCCCATTCTAATATGGTAAACAGGTCACATATTGGAGTCTTAAAACTCTAATATTTTCTTAGATAAATCCTTTTAAGCCATATTGGAAGGTCATGTTCATTTCAATTAAATGTCTTTATTTTAGCTCAAGATGTTGCCCATTATTTTTTTCTTATAGACTGATGAGGTGGCTAGAGCCAAATAGCCAGGATCGCTGTGTGCTCTGGCTGGGTGATGACAGGAAATACGTGCATTTGGTTTTGTAGGTTATGAGAAACTTCAGTGCCTGCCTGCCCCTGATATTTGCAGAGTCTGTGTAATATTTAAAATATATAAATCAAGCCTACAAACTGTCAAATAAAATATGTTCTGTCCTTTCACCTTGACAAAAATACCTTTCATATCAAGACCTGCAAGTCCAGGCTGGATCTCTTAGAACTCCACGCTGGGAAGCTGGCAGTGCAGGAGAACCAGTCCTGGCCCACGGCCTTCCCTGCTTTCTTCCCACCTCTGGCTGTGTTCTGCACTGCAAGGGGTCTCGCACACATATACGTAGGCAATCCAGTTCACACATCCAGCTCTGTCCACACCCCACGAACAGCCACCCTTGGCTGCTCCTCAGACCTAAAGGTGCACACACTGGTGGCTGGTCTGCCTTTGGGTAGATAAATCAAAACCCTGTGCCAGCTGTGGAATAACTTTAGAGCCTTTTGGCCAGGGAATTCTAGGGTCCTGCCTACTTGGTCCCTTCTGATCTGGAAGGGGGGTCATGGAGTCCAGGTAGGCAAATTCCCATAAACTTCTCATCCTTTGGGAAGCAGCATAGCTGGTAGAGGGCCACCGCAGGGTTCTGGTGATAAAAATGTAGCCATTTACAAATACTGTGAAAATTATTTCACAAACTATTTCTGCAGCATTGCCAATTGAAATTCATTAAAATCCATTAGTAAGGGGAAAATCCAAGATGAGAGAATCTAAGGAAAAATTATTAACCTATAAATTAATATTAGGTTCTTAGGATAGAAACTGAGCCTTCTCTGTGTGATGCTACCGTGCTATAGCGTGGAGTAGAAATCATCCCTTTCTTAAAAGTTAAACTGACTGATACTTAGAAGGCCAACCTTCCATACAAAGCATTGTGAGATAGATGTATGGAAATGATTCAAATGAGGGACTTCACTGTTAAGAAAAATTTCTGTATGGAAATTACAGGGATTGATATTATTAAAGCAATCACCTGCCTTAATTGGGGTTTGGTTTTCCCAGGTGAATTATTGGAATTCTAACGTGAATGAAGTCCAGGGGGCTGTGATGGGGCAGGAGGGGAAGGTGGTGCACCGGCTGTTTGGGAAGTGGCACGAAGGGCTCTACTGCGGCGTGGCCCCCTCTGCAAAGTGCATCTGGAGACCAGGTGAGAATGGCTCAAGTGTCCTGAATCAGGAGGGCACCACGAGCAACAGAAGGAAAGGAAATGTCACGTCGTCCCATGCTGTTCACATTATGTTTTCTTTAATAGTGAGATTAAAGATGTAGATGCTTAAGGCAATTATAGTTACATTTATACTTAATGTATAAGTTATGTATGTCCCAACATTTGATATTTAGTAATAAGAAAATTTAGACCAAACCTCTGGTGGGTAGTCAGAGGTTGAGCCTCATTTTATCATGAGGACCCTGACATGGTCAGAGAGTCAAAAATCACTCTAAATGTAACACCAACATTTCAAAAGCTAGGTGTATTTATTAAGGAATTTAGATAATTGAAATACATAAACTTAAATCCTCTCTCATGTTATTTATTTTCTGTCTTAATAAAAACCAAGAAAGCCTGTAGACATCTATAATCTGCAAATTCAGTAACTCACCAGAATAAGTGATTTTTTTCATTGAGCAACAAAAAGCTGCAGTATGTTGTCATTTAATAAAAGACATGAAGAGAGTTCTGGTACTACATTAGCATGTAATTGAATATCAAGTATAAATGAAACAAGTCTCCACGTGACATTTATTTTCATTGAAATATTGTCAGTTAATCCCTAATTTTAAAATTAGTTGTTGATTTCCTAAGAGACATCAGTGAGTATTTAAATTTCCTGCTAGTAGAGTGGTTAGTTCATTCATTCAGCAGCTATTTATTGAATACTGACTGTGCACCAGGCTTTGTTCTAGAGGCTTGGAATACCTCTCTGAACAAGGCACACAAAGATCCTGCCTTCAAGTTTAATTAAAAAGGAACAATAAATGTTAATTTAGATCTGCATCTTTTTCTTTTCTACTAGGAAGTAAATAACGAGAGTTTCTGGTGAAACCTTAATGTTCATAGTTAATCACCCTGACATTTAATTACCCAATTGAATACTTGAGAGAAAAATTATGGATTCATTTAGCCAATAAAGACTACTGTTGTGTGCAAAGTTTTGTTTGAAAAACTGGATTTTATGAAGTATCTAAATCTATCAGTTCTGATCATCAACATAAAGTTTCCCACCTAGCAAAATATGGCCAATTTAATTCACTTGAAAAAATGTATAATCTAGTGTTTATGACTACAAATTTGGTATTAGTGCTGGTATGAATTAAGCATCAAGGTAAATCAGCTTCTTCCAGTTCTGTAAGCCTTTTTCCTCTCACAGTGGTCACTGGTCTCCTTCCAGGTTCCTTGCCAACTAACTACGAGCTCTACTATGGCTTCACGAGGTTTGCCATTGAGCTCAATGAATTAGATCCCGTACTAAAAGATCTCCTTCCACCAACAGATGCCCGGTTTCGGCCAGATCAAAGGTGAGGATGGCAGTGGTATTTAAGATGTAGACTAGCTCATGGCGTGGGGCTTTAGACATCATCAAGACTTATTTTCACCACCATCACTTATTCATTCAGTCATTTCTTCCATTCCCTTATTCACTCAACAACATTCACTCTATGTAAAGCAGAATTCATAGGATGACTGTAACAGAAGTTTATCTCAACACAAAGTTCCCCACAGAAGATAACACAGATTTTGTTTAACAGAAAGTTTCTAATCCTCCCCCAAAAAATTTACCAAAGTCTTCAAACTCGTAAATTCTTCAAACTCGTAAATTCTTCATTAAATTTAGGATCACTCATCACTCAGTGTTTTTGGCCTCTGTACTTCTACAACTGTAACATGGAGTATCTTTTAAACTGAAAAATAACAGGATAAGTTACAGGAGCACCCAGAAATGCTTTGAGTGAAAGTCTGTAGTTTTCCCAATATGCTTTTGACCCCACAGGATGTTAGATGTACTCAAAATACCATACCCTTAATACCTTCCGATTCTTATTTTTCTTATTATGTAGTTCTGAAGTCATGATGTGTATTCCTAGGAATTCATTTTACTTTTCCCAAAAGTTCTATATGCCATACAATACTAATTTTCTATTTTCCATGTATTTATGGCTTTATCTGTCTTCTGTCAAAATTTTCTCAGTATTGACTGTTCAATTTCCCCTCTCTCTCTAGAACATAACAGTCTCACTGTCTGACATGCAAATTTATCAATAAACTTCCTATACAATGTACGCCGTATCATATCCCTGTTTTTTGCTCTCGTTTTAAAATGTAAACATTTGTAAATCACCATTACGTCTGCATTTTCCTTCTCAATTCTATTTCAGAATTCCCTTTGTGAATTTGATTTCCTATTCATTTCCTATTCTGTGCCCTTTTGTAATTTTCCCACTTACCTTTTCTTTTTTCACCAGTTTTACTCTCTCCAATAAAACAGGAAAGCTCCATCCCTCTCAATCTGTTCTCAAAATAGATGGAGAACAGCCAGTTACCATCCTCCTTTCTATGGCCTTTAACAAGTGCTTTTTCATAATATGGAAAAGAAGCACAACTTGTGACTTCTTGTTGTTCTAACCCTGGGCACTGCAGTCATCCTGAAAATCTCAAGTTGTAGAACTCCAGACAGCACAGGAAGGTCTTCAAGGCCAAACCACTTACCTTTCACTCCTACTGTTGTATTATATTGCTGATTACAATAGTTCAGATCATGTAAAAGAAAGCATGTTGATTGATGGACAGAAAGAAGTAGTGTGGCCTGAGGCAGAGGTGAGGGGACATTGCCAGAGTGTTAACGTGCCATATGTTCTGTTCATAGCAACCAGAATGTAATTTTGTGCACAGGAGATTTTTTTTCTCAGAAAAGAGGGTAATAGATTAAAATACCAACTGCTTTCTGCTTAGATTTTTGGAAGAAGGAAATTTAGAAGCTGCTGCAGCAGAGAAGCAAAGAGTGGAGGAACTCCAGAGATCTCGAAGACGATACATGGAAGAAAACAATCTTGAACATATACCAAAATTTTTTAAGTAAGTCAGTTCCTTCTCATAACAAGTTCATGTTTTGCAAATGGTTGCCACGAACAATGAGAAACTCCAGGTAAATGAAAAGAAAATGGGAGATAGTTTGGAGTCCAAGGAACTTAAATGTAGAAAAACTAAACTGATTTTGGTAACTTTGCTTTTGGCAGTGAAAATATTGAAGCAGATTTTGCACTTGTGAAAAGTAACTATAAAAAGAAATTCTTCTCTACAGCTTGTCTTCTTGTGGGCAGGAAAAGAAAGTCTGGGTCTTGTCCAGAAGGCTTTTTGTCCTTCAGCTGCACCCTTTAGAATGGTGGGGACTGGTTTCCACTCCCTCAGCCACAGACTGAATGGGACCCCACTGCCCACAAGATTTATTAGGATTTAATTTTATTTCTATCACACAAAGCTTGCGTCTGTTCAGATTTGGTCTCTCTGTGGTATGATAGTAGGTGATTATTACAGGATTATTTGTGGGATTATATATACATCATGCAGATTAATCTGAGATTTCCAAATCCATCTGTTGCCCTCCAGAACCAGGACAGAAAAGCTTAGAGTAACCTCATATCCTTTAGACTTGCCATCCCATGACTGCCCTGGGGCAGAAATGAAGCCTTGCCCTTCA
Organism: Propithecus coquereli; assembly: GCF_000956105.1. NCBI lineage: Eukaryota > Metazoa > Chordata > Mammalia > Primates > Indriidae > Propithecus > Propithecus coquereli. The sequence goes on from NW_012149063.1 coordinate 10,973,640, forward strand.
GATGTCTGAAGTGTGCTCTTTGGAAGGATCCTGCAGAGGCTCTCAGAGCCACTGATGCTGCGTGCTTGTAAGGACAAGGGAAGGAGAGATTATTCTCATGGGTCTGGAGTCGGAAGCTTTTAGTTACAGTGTTTGTGTACGCCTTGTTTGGGGCTCTTCACTTTCTACCCCTGCCTGGAAGTGATTTATTCCTGCCCTCAGTTCCTCTCTCCATGACCCTACCTACTTCCATTTCAAATATTTAAGAAGAAAAATGAATTCCTTTCTGGTTAAAAATAGTCAAGTCATCAATAGTTAGCAGGTAGGACACTAACTGGCTTACAAAGCAATGCTTATATATACATGTCTAATCTATAGGAGAGGGTCCAATTATCGGGTCACCTTGATGTGATTTGTGGCTAATGTTGATTTTCATTTTCACAGAAAAGTTATTGATGCCAATCAAAGAGAAGCCTGGGTTTCTAACGACACCTACTGGGAGCTTCGAAAGGACCCTGGGTTTAGCAAAGTAGACAGCCCTGTTCTTTGGTAAACTGGGAACATAGAGCTAGCCACATATCACACTCTGAATGAATAAATAACTATGCACAATTATGTTTCTTATAGCTACGCGTGGTTTCTGGGTCGACTGAAAACCTACCATTTGCTTTTCTATTCATCTTTATAACGGACTTTCAGAAGTGCATTAGCTAAGGTCCCTAACCACTTTTGGATCCTTTCTGTTTTGCTGCAACCATATTCCTTAAAAAAACATCCATACCCTCCTCAGAAAGCAGAATAAAAGGAGCATAATACAAAATCCAAAGTCTGAAGAGTTCGCAAAGAAAAACAAATAGTAACTGGTGCTTAAAGCTGATCGAGAGAGTTAAAAACAGCATATAAGCCTCGTGTTCAGTCCGTTGTCTGGAAGCACCATCCCTCACCGTAGGAGCTCCTGGGCCGCAGCAGTCAGTCAGCTCAGACTTCGAGTGTGTCTGCTCGATGTGCTGTGCTTGTGCTGGCCTTGTCAAAAAAGACGTGATGCTTCTCAGATCCTGTTCCATCTGTATGCCATCGTTCATGCCTTAAGAAATGCAAAGATGTACAATAAATCATTTTTTAAATGTGTGCTCATAGGTTTATGTGAAGAACAGATTTTCTGAATCATGGCATGATTCGCTTTCTCGGATAGAACAATGATGAGACTAACTTTAATGGATTTGGAATAATGAACAAGATGTGCTTTACTTTGATAGGTCAGTTACTCTATCATATGCCTGAAGCGCAAGAAGGAAAAGGTGTGCTAAGTAGACCTCTGTATTCACGTTGCTCTCTAAGTTCCTGTCCTGCGTCCAGATGATAAACCATCCCTCTTCCACCTAACCTCAGTGTGCCCTATTATTTGGCAAAATCTATATTTGATTTGGACAATTGTCATCAGTGTTAGAGCTTTAAAAGGAAATAACAAAAAGCATATGGAATTCCTCTGTGGGCTTAGCAGTACCGTAAATGTAAGTGTTTTGAGTGAAGCACAATGTAACCCACAATCTATCCCATGCCCACCCCACTGGCGCTAGTCGAATTCCACTGACAACAGAAGCAAGAATGCTAGTAGCTTATTTGCATTATTTAAATGAATTCTATGCAAAATCATATTTCAAATTTTCATGAAGTGATTCCATATGATACATGACTACATATTAAGCATTTACCTTGCTATTGGCAGAGATGTAAAACTTAAGCTAAGGAATTTATCCATCTTAAAGGGGGGGCCAAAAATGTGTTTCGCATACTTCAGGATTTATTTTCTTCCACTACTATACAGAGGCTTTTGTAGGAAACTTGCATCAGTATTCCTAAGTTTCTGCACGTAGATGACTATATAAATGCCTGTATGTTTTTTAAAAAATCTCTTTAGAGATTGTCCTAGAGAATTATAAAATTACATGTATTTTATTCTTAGATTTTTATTCTTAGCTTCTTACCATTGGAATTTAAATGTTGTTTTAAACTCTGAAAACAACGTTCCTGACATGTTACATTTTGTTATGAGGTGTTGATTTTAATGTTATTTCTCCTCGGCATTATTAGCATCCTAATAATGGCTGATACACCATCAAATAAAAAACTGCTGAGAGCATAAGGAAAAAAACTCTAAGTTTCCACTAGATGGAGCAATATTTTAGCGATCCTAAAACTCATCCCTCCTTTCATCCGAGTCATACACTATGTGTACAGTTTGCATTAGTTTAGAATGGAATTTCATTCTCAGGTAAATTCCCTAATCCATCTCCAGATAGAAGCATTCCTCTTAAGCGACACCCACCCTGTTCGTTTCATTCCCATTTGAAATCTATAGGTGGCTTGGCTTGTGGTAATAAAATCTTCCCCTTGATATTGATTCTTCTTTTGTTCATTCATCTTGACGTCCTTTTTATCGACATCCTGAGATACATGCCTTTAATTTTAATTAGAATTTAATTAGAATCGTATTGACTGCCTCAGAGAAGTCTGTTCTATGGTTGGTAAAGCTTTAAATACTATTTAACGTGGTTCTGGTCTGTACTTACTAGCACTTCCCTGAACATCCCAAAATAGCCTAAATATAAGAAAAGAATCGTGCCAAGTAAAGGTACTACAAGTGGAGAAGTAGGAAGGTGAGGCATCAGGTGACCAACGGAGATGATATCAGGCAGCAAAAGAGGACCCAAGACCTATTATGGAAGCAAACACTATACCTAGCATTTGGTTATAATTCAGAAAAAGAAAAAATAGTAGAGAGGATTTTTACCAGATGTTAAGTTCATGCTGCATATCCAGTGGGTGAATGTTGGTCAGACATAACCTGAAACTGATTAGGCTTTCAAGATAAGAATGAGAAAAATGTCACATTAATTAAAGTCAACACATTTTAAAATATCCCAGATTTAGAATCTCTTTTGGAATTCAGATATCCTGATTATTCCAATAATATTTCAAGTGATCAGTTCAGTTTTAGATACCACTCCTATAATATCCAATTCACTAATGTCCCCTGTCAAATATTCATATCGGTGTGATGGCCTCATCCCCCTTTTTTAAAACTTTTTATTGACATGGCGATTATAAAATTATGAGACTTAACTCTGTTAGAATATTTATCTGTGTAGTATTTGGGCTTTCAAGACAAAACAGCAAGAGGGTAGAATTATTAGATCATTCTCATGATAAGACCTGATTTATTCCTTAGGATTTTATATCCACCTTTTTATTTGGAGCATTTTTTTTTTTTTTTGAGACAGAGTCTCACTCTCTTGGGAGTGGGCTAGAGTGGGTGCTGTGGCGTCAGCCTAGCTCACAGCAACCTCAAACTCCTGGGCTCAAGCGATCCTCCTGCCTCAGCCTCCCAAGTAGCTGGGACTACAGGCATGCGCCAACCATGCCCGGCTAATTTTTTCTATTTTTAGTTGTTTGGCTAATTTCTTTCTATTTTTAGTAGAGACAGGGTCTCACTCTTGCGCAGGCTGGTCTGGAACTCCTGAGCTCAAGCAATCCTCCCGCCTCAGCCTCCCAGAGTGCTAGGATTACAGGCGTGAGCCACCGCGCCCGGCCTGGAGCACTTTTTTTTTTTAGTGTATTTCAATGGATGCAAAAGGGGCGCTTTCCAAATTGTTTTCCTAAAATGATCTAGGGTAGAGAAGGACTGAATATGTCTATATACTTCTTACTTAGTTTATTCATAAACTCTTTCATCTCATTTGAGGTGGCCATTAAGGACAGCAGTAATAAGTGCCCATGATTCTGTGTTCTGGGCTAGACCGACCACATCAATGGCACACACACCAGCACTTGTAGATGCCGACAGAAACTAATTGATTCCGTCTGCTGCCACTCAGGGTGCAAATGTACTCTCCGATTTTGCTGTTATTTTATTGGTTCTTTTTTAATTCAGTCATTTTTTTATGGATTATTTTTAAAATACCCCCTAATTTCCAGGCAATTGTAAAAATAAACCTCATTTAAGCTAACTTTTAATGGTACATATCAATTATACGTGGAAAAAAAGCAGTGTAATTTTCTAGGTAAGAGAAACCAAGGGATTTTCAATACAGAGATGCTAATTGGTCAACTTTCTATACCTTTTGCTTCTCTTGATTGATTATTCTGTCTCCATGCCTTTCAGCGATTCCACTAATCAATTATTATAGATCCTGCCCCAAGGAGCAGTGGGTTAGGGTTGAATTTAGGGAGGAAAACCTGATTAACTGTTTTTGCTTAGTACTGGTTACAGCTGTGGCTGGAGAAGAGTTTATAATCATAATCTAAAATACATTTTCATTGTTACATTGTGGATTTTAATTATCCATCTTGTCTCATCTTGTTCTCTGTCATCGTAAATAATGAAGTGTTTGTGGGAGCAGAGCTCCTCACACACCAGGGGTGTAATACATGTTTGCACTTGGCCCAGTATATTATGAATGTGGCACAGTAAATAAAGTTTGTGTACAAAATATTAGTTTATTTCTATGGGAGCCGTTATGTTCAGGATATATAAAATGTATCTAATTAAACCATTATGAAGCTATTTTGTGCTCTAGGAATGTTCTTTTGGGGAAAGATGGAAAAAAATGTATACATGGAACAAAGTTTAAAGTGTTTTTTTTTTTTCAAAAAGCTTCCCAGTCATTTAGAAATACTGTTTATCAAACCAGGATTAGACCCTCCAAATCTTAACTGAATTTCTTTTGTAAAATTGATACATTTAAACTCTACATTACATGAATCGTTTTGTTAAACTCAACCTGACTTTGTTCAACTTTAATACATAATTGTAAGGGTGCACATTTGTTACTGAATTGTAACACCTTTTTTGCGGCCTTTGCTTGTAGAGAAAATGGCAAATTGTTAATGAAAGATATAGCTTTATTTCTTCCAAAATGAGATCTACAGAAGAACTGAATTCTTTAATAATGCTGTGATGAACCAAGCATGTCCTACATCTTAAGCAAATGAGGCTTCATGATTAAGGCAGCTTACAGGTGACTCAGATGGAAAAACGCTTACCTGTTATATGCATCCTTTTGTTTTCTAAAACAGTATCTGACTTGATTCATGTGCCCCAACCTTCTGGTTCCCTGACATGGTGAAGGACATGGATACACATGTATGTTTTTTTGCGCTGTCATTAAGTGTTTGTAAAATATACAGTATTTATGCACAGAGTCATTCAATATTGGAAACCACTTCATTTAGCCTCCTGTTGAACACTATTAATTTTTCATGGATTAAAAATTACCCCATAGGCCGGGTGCAGTGGCTCACGCCTGTAATCCTAACACTCTGGGAGGCCGAGGCGGGAGGATTGCTTGAGCTCAGGAGTTCAAGACCAGCCTGAGCAAGAGCGAGACCCCGTCTCTACTATAAAATAGAAAGAAATTAGCTGGACAACTAAAAACAGAAAAAAAAATTAGCCAGGCATGGTGGCACATGCCTATAGTCCCAGCTACTTGGGAGGCTGAGGCAGGAGGATTGCTTGAGCCCAGGAGTTTGAGGTTGATGTGAGCTAGGCTGACGCCACGGCACTCTAGCCCAGGCAAGAGAGTGAGACTCTGTCTCAAAGAAAAAAAAAAAAAATTACCCCATAAATACATATTATTAGTTACTTCGGTATTTCCAGATTGGTAGGAAAAAACATAAAACAAAAATATACTTATTTTCTGAAAAATTTTTTTGCTAGCCATGCCTTCCTTCTAAATATAAGTTAGGGTATTTGTAGAGAGAGGAATATTAAGTTTTCATAAAACAAGGTATAATCTTATTTGGGTTCCACCCATTTCTTCTAACATTTTTAATTAATAAGGTAAGTAACTGAATGTCTTAATTCTTTTAGAGAAAATAATGTTAAAACTATTATCTTGGGCACCCATTTCCCCTTAATTATTCTAATCCAGTTCTTTAGTAATTAAAGTGATTGCTAGAATTCTTTTTGTCATTTCAAGTTATTTTTAAGCTTAAGGTATAACTGACATAATAAACTTCACATATTTGAACTGTACAACTTGATACATTTTGACATACACACACACACACACACACACACACACACACACACACACCCTTGACACCACCACAATCAATAGTGAACATATCTGCCACCCCCAATTTTCCCCTGCCCCTTTGTAATCAATTCTTACCCATTCTCCACCCTGAGGCAATCATTGATCTGCTTTTGTTACTTTTAAGCATCTGCATATTCTATTTATTGCATATAGGATTTTTCTAGAAGGCTGTGTGCATATGGGTAGGCTTATGCCTACAAACACCTCCCATCCCATTCCCCCTGTATCCACCATCGAATAGTAACATGTTCCAAGAGAAAGAGGATCTCATTAAGACCTAGCTGGTAGCCCCGTAAAAATTTTAGATTTGAAATGCTTAGAAAACAAATTATTTTTCATATCGAATTGTCCATCTAAATCGTTGGATTAATTTCCATGCTTTGAGCGTCCAAAATAATGCTAACACTGAACTTGCTGTTGGCACTGAGGAAACCCTGGGGAGTGTCTTTCTCTGGTGTGTAATGAAAAACTCACCGACAAAGCCGTGGGAATCCAGAATGACTGCCCTTAGAATGATGTTTTGATGATGATGGCGGAAGTAGCCTATGCTGAGTTATGTTTTATTTTCCTACCCGCACCCCCAACTTTTGTGTCACAAACATTTGAAACTTCCAGTGCTCAAGAAGGCTGCTTTTCCATTTCTTCTAATACTCTCACTCCCCATCTGGAAACAAAGTTACTAAACCTAGTTTTGAAAAAGCAATGGAAATGACGTGTTCAGTGAACTTACTGGCAGCAGTGCAAGTTGAAAGCTCATTCCTTATATCCTGAGCCCAAAAGCCTGTTACTCAAAAGTAGAAAACATTCCAGAGATGATCAAATGCAGAATGATTAACATGAGATGCTAATGAAGAGAAAAGGTAAGAATGAATAAAGGAGAAATGGAATCTGGGAAAGAAAAGTAGATTCTCTAGGTAAGCCAGGGGTCCTGCTTCTTGGGGGTGTATGGATGGATCCCAGGTGAGCCACAAAATTACCTTGGATGTTTGTTTACAGGCAGATTCTGAGATTCCTGAATTTCCCTCCAAAGACTCTGAGTCCATAGATCTAGGGTGTGGACCAAGAATCCGCATTGTAGCAAGGACCCTCTGCCCCCTGGGAATTTTGAGGTAGGTGGGGAACTGAGATGAGTGTGTTCAAGTAACCACCTATTTCCTTGTTCCTGCAACCTCAGCCTTTTTAGTTGTTTTTGTTTGTGTGTTTGTTTGTTTTTCATAAGGCACTCAGTAGTCAGTAAGAAAATATAGTTGAAGACCCAGAAACTAATTAGAGCTCAGTGACCTGTGACTCACTTTGTCACTTTCTTGACTTCTGTCCCAATGCCAGTGCTGTAATATGGAGATAAAGACTGGGGAGGACAGAACTCTGAAACCTAAAAGGCAAGATTTATGTTAAGCCAGAGAACACGGAACTAGGTTCCTGGAGGCATGGATCACTTGCCCCTCCATCCCCTCTTAGGCTGTCTGTGTTTCTTAGGGGAGTTTCTCCACTGACTGATGGAGTTCCTGGCTGGCAGGGAAGCTCACAGGGAAATCCTGTGACAAAGCACATTCTTGATCACCTGATTGATAACTTCTTAATGAGGTCTAGCAGCACATTCTTTATCCAGGTCAGCTTCTTCCTGAAAATAATATATTTTTTTAATTTCTGTTTGAAAGAACTCCACTGTGAAATTCTTCTGCTTATAATAGAAGGTGTAAGACAGTAGTCATGTACTATTTGCATATGGTCATTTTGAGACAGAAAAATTGAATTTTATCTTAGGAATAGAATTTCAAGCAGCTTTCTACAGAAATACAGCTTGTAGTTAAATTTCCTAATGAAAGAATATTCACTGAAAAAATTGTCTAATCTGTGCCACCTCAAAATAAGAATTGTGCCTCTTCAATGAATGTTGTATACGAGAATGTTACATTTGTAAGAGTGCAGGAAATTCAATAAATTTTAAATAAATTATGTAAAAGAGATTTGGGTTTTTGTGTATAGTGTGTCTGATCACTTTTCCACACAAATAGTAATTTTACTAAAATTACTAAATTTAGTAAATATTTTTATCTTGCTGATTTGCTTGAGTTCTTTATAGATTATAGTTATCAGCCCTTTATCAGATGTATAGCATGCAAATATTTTCTCCCATTCTGTAGGTTGTATATTCTCTCTAATGATTGTTTCCTTGGCTGTGCAGAAGCTTTTTAATTTGATGAGGTCCCATTTATTTATTTTTGTTGTTGCTGTGATTGCTTTTGGGGTCTTCTTCATAAATTCTTTGCCTAGGCTGATGTCAATAAGAGTTTTTCCAACATTTTCTTCTAGGATTCTTATGGTTCCATGCCTTAGGTTTAAGTCTGTTATCCATTGTGAGTTGATTTTTGTGAGAAGTGAAAGGTGTGGATCCTGTTTCAGTCTTCTGCACGTGGCTTTCGAATTTTCCCAGCACCATTTATTGAATAGGAATTCTTTTCTCCAGTGTATGTTTTTGTCTGCTTTGTCAAACAATGCGGTATCACTTAACTCCAGTGAGAATGGCTTTTATCAAAAAGTCCCAAAACAACAAATGTTGGCATGGATACAGAGAGATAGGAACACTCATAAACTGCTGGTGGGACTGCAAACTAGTACAACCTCTATAGAAAGTAGTATGGAGATGCCACAAAGAACTAAAAGTAGAACTACCATTTGATCCAGTAATCCCACTACTGGGTATTTACCCAAAGGAAAAAAAAGACATTCTATAAAGAAGACACCTGCACGCAAATGTTTATAGCAGCACAATTCACAATTGCAAAGATGTGGAAACAACCCAAGTGCCCATCAGTACATGAGTGGATTAATAAAATGTGATCTATGTATACTATGGAGTATACTCAGCCATAAAAAATGGTGAACTAGACCTCTTGTATTATCCTGGATGGAGCTGGAGCCCATTCTTCTAAGTGAAGTATCACAAGAATGGAAAAACAAACACCACATGTATTCACCATTAAATTGGTACTAATCGATCAACACTTATGTGCATATATGGAATTAACATTTACTGGGGATTAAGCAGGTGGAAGGGGAGGAGGGGATGGGTAAATTCACACCTAGTGGGCGCGGTGTGCACTGTCTGGGGGATGGGCACACTTATAGCTTTAACTTGGGAGGTGTAAAGGCAATTTATGTGACCAAAGCATTTGTACCCCTGTAATATTCTGAAATTATAT
>NW_012149063.1:10983279-11024616 GCF_000956105.1 Propithecus coquereli
AGAGTTTTCATGGGGACTATTTTCTTTTTGTCACTGGTGAAAGTACTTTCAATGAAACAGTGACAGCGTATACTGTTTTTAGTCTGTTACCTGCATTATAAGTAGATGATTTATCAGCCTTGATCTCTAAGTCTCCAATTTCTTAAAAAGAATTGGAGGAAGAAATGTTTTCAAAGGGAGTGTCAAAACAGCATACCAAACCGTTGGGTCACTGGAACCCCCAAATCAGTTTCTTTATAAAATAAGCATTGGTAGTCAACCTATTTCAGTCCTACTGGGATATGGTGAACACATATGCCCTGGGGCTTTTCAACAGCCTGGTCCACTGTGGTGTATTTATGGGGTGATACCCTGACATTGCCCAGTTGCAGAAATGTGAGGCCCTTAAAATATCACTCCCAGGGTTAAGTTCCTAGGATTATACTGAAGAGAAGCTTCAACGCGGGTGGCAAAATAACACAAAGGAGTCTGTCTTGTGCTCTTTCTGTGTGTGCACCAGAAGTTCTCAGCTTAGAGGGATGGGGGTGGGGGGAGAGAAAGGGAGAGAAAGATTGAGAAAATGCTAAGAACTTGAAATGACAAAGAAACACCCACCCCCTTGCAGTGTGTAATAAAGTAACTGGAAAGCAAATTGAAAATAAAGAGCAGAGACACAGGAGATGAAAATTTTATTTGCGTAGTTTGTGATTATATAATCACGGTTACCATAAGTCTCTTTCCTTCTCCAATTATAAAATCATGCCGGAGAATTAACCTCATAAAAGTGCATATAGGGCCAGTTGCATTAAACTATTGCTGGTTCGTAGGTAGTGGTTTCTTGGTTTGGCTTTAGCTTACTGGATAGAAAACTGGATGACACACCAGGATAAACACAACTGAATTTGTGAGAACAGTTCATCCCCTCAGAGGGAAAGCCACCAGAGGACAAGGCTTGAATACGAAAGCACATGGGTTGTCCTGACTCCACACTGCAGCAGCCTGTCTGGGAGCAGCTAGGCCCTGCAGCTGTGCAGTGTGGACAGCTGTCTGCGTGAGGTTGGCCTGCTTCCCTTACAGGCTCAGCTAACAGGGCTGCTCTCTTAAACATGGGCTTGATGGGTTTCCTAAATTGGGGAAGGGGGAGTGAAACTTACAAAAATACATCCCCACCAGGAAGACCTCAAGCCCCTAAGGGGGTCATCCACATAAGGAGCACTCTAAGATATTAGAGTAATAATATCAGCATTTCCTAATTACTCCTGAAATTGTTCATCATTTTTAAAGTTTACCAAAAGTAAACTTCCCAAATGTTAACTGCTTAGTGCTTTAAACCACTCTTCAAACACAGGTCATTGCCTACAGAATTTTAGAAGAACGAGAATTTTTCTTTCAAAGAAAATCAGACTTCCTCACATTCAATTCTTCCTCAAGATGCTCTCCAAAAATGTTTAATTCTCTGCTGCATTTCTCAGAATTTTCTATATGCTATCACAGTACTTTTTGGTTATTATTTTTCTAAGCTTCTCGTCTTCCTTACTTGTTTTCTTTTTTGGTGTCTTAAATTATTTTTTTTAATTTCAATAGATTTAGGGGTACAAGTGATTTTTTGTTACGTGGATGAATTGTATAGTGGTGATGTCAGGGCTTTTAGTATATCCATCACCCAAATAGTGTACATTGTACCCAATAGGTAATTTTTTGATCCATCGTCAGTCACCCTACACCCCACTCCGTGTGACCGTGTGTACCCATCGTTTAGCTTCCACTTATAAATGAGTCATGGGTATTTGCTTTTCCATTCCTGAGATATTTTATTTAGGATCATGGCCTCCAGTTTCATCCTTCTGCTTGGTCTAGTCTGTTGTTAAAACTTTCCACTGTATTTTGAAATTTCCTGAATGACTCTTTCATTTCCAGAAGTTATGTTATTTTTTAAAAGTATCTATTTTTTTAGTGAATTTTTCATTCATGTCCTGAATTTTTTGTTTGTTTCTTTGTGTTGGTTTTCAACTTTCAAATGCATTCCATTGAGTTTACTTGTGATCCACATTTTGAATTCTATATCTGACATTTCAAAAAATTTCCTTTTTATTGGAGTTCATTGCTCAGGAGCTAGTGTGATCCCTTGGGGGTGTCAAAACAACCTGCTTTTTCATATTGCCAGGGTTCTTATGCTTGTTTCTTCTCATCTGGAACCTCTTCCGTATCAGCTCAAAATAGATAGCTTTGTAGTTCACCTGTTCTCTTCTGCTGGGAACTCTGCTGCTCAGTGTAGAGAGGGAGAGGTGTGCTGCCTTTCAGCTTGTGCAGGTAGGTACCCACTGTGGTGTTGCTGGCAATTTGGGTCAGTTGGACCTCAGACCCCTGGGAGAGTGTTTAGGTGCCAGCAGTGGTGGACTACATTGGGTAATCCCCAGTTCACTGGCCCCTGGATGACAGGCTTGAGTCCTGGGGGCCCAGACCAAGACCAGGCTGGTAAACTTGCCCTCAAGCTTCCCTGAGTTCAGGTACTGGCTGTGATAGTGCGGGGCAGGATGAACTCCTGACCCAGAACAATGCTCAGGCAGGAGAAGGGCGGATACACTGTAAGCCTTCGATAGGAGAGGGGGGCCCCTCTTGACAAGATTAGCAGAGACAGGCAGCTATGAGGTGCACAAGCCACTCTTACCACCCTCTCTTGGAAGTTGACAGCAGTCTCTGTCCTTCGGGGACACTAAAGCACCCAGATTCCCAGCTCCCACCCTGTCCCAACTTTAGTAGAGGTGATGGAGGCAACTCAGTCCCCTCCATGCAGGGCTACCGGACTGGCTGTGAGCTGTGGCTGAAGTGCTCCAGGTGGGGAGGTGTGGTTGTGCCAGGGACTTGCTTCCAAGGAGGGGAGCCTCCTGCAAGGAGAGATAGCTCGGGAGAGGGCTGTGAGCCCCACCCTCCCTCAGCAGAGGTGGTAGTTTTTGTCCATGGGGTGCACAAAAGTACCGGGATTCCCCACTCCCTTCCTTGCCTGGCCACATCAAAAGGTGGCGGAGAAAGCTCAAACCTCTGTGGGTATGCTGGGCCCCCAGAATGGCTGGGGGCTGCTGCTGAAATGCTCTGGAGGGGGATGAGTAGTTGTGCCAGAGACTTGCTTGCAGGGGGTTAGACTCCTCCCAGAAAAGACAGGCTTGGGGGACAGGACTGCTAGTCCCACAGGAGAGGAAGTTGACGTGGCCCGTTTCTAGGGGCCGAGGAATGAACACAGAGACAAAGAGACACACACACACACAAAGATGGTACAAGACTGCAGCAAACTTTTTGCTGTAGTTTCTTTATTTATAACACAGCCTATTTGGCAACTGTCCCACCGCAATTTCTTTGTTCCCACGCTGTCCCTACTCAACACGTCCCCGTTCCTTGTTGTTTCGTCTCCAGCGAGCAGATGTTTGCATCTAAACTCTCTAGCCCCTCCTGTTTGCAGGGTTAGGGCGCCCTGGACTTGCGTGCAAAGCCACAGGCATGTTCTTGAGAAAAACAACAAGGAACCGTTCCCAGACAAAGTGTCCTCTACAGGAAGTAGTTTTTGTCTTTGTGGCACACAAAAGCACTTGCTATGGCTTTTTAGAGGGAAAGGAGTGAGCCCCAAGCTCCGAAGAAGCCTGGGTGTGATAGGCTCTCTGTCAGAGGTAGTGCAGCCATTCCCAAGTGTCCTGGCTTGATCGTCCCCTGTGGAATGCTTGTGGTCTCAAGTGGAAACAACCACTGCTGCCTTGGCAGCCCTGGGCAGAGAGGGGAAGAGGATGAGAAGGGCCTGAATGGGAGGGAGCTGGTGTCCTCATCCTCTTTGTCCTCAAGGGCCCTCTGGTGTGCTACACTCTCCTCTCAGCTGGAAGCAACCTGCCCTGAATGCCCAAGTTCCAGGAGATCCACAGTCCCCTGGTCTGAGAGGGTGCTGGGGAGTGTTGGCTGTGGATCCAGTGATGTAGAGACCCAGGGGCTGAGATTCCCCAGTTGGGACAGCTGCAAAAACGCTGCCTGTCCATGAAGGGAGGGAAATGAGCTGCATTGGTAGAGCATTACCTCCTCCGCCCGGTGTGGCAATTGCTCAGGGTGCCTGCCTTTGCCCCCAAGAAGGGCGAGAGGTACCTCGCTGCCTACCTAACAGCACTATTGTTAATTTCCTTGTTTTGAGATTGTATCATATTTATGTAAGATGTAACCAATAAGGGGCACCGACTGGGCAAAAGGTACAGGAGACCTCGCCGTACTACCTTTGCAACTTCCTGTGAATCTGTAATCATTTCAAAGCAAAAAGTTCTTAAAAATTTCATGCTTGTGTAAATAAAAAAAAAAAAACGAAGTTATAGACTGCCGATTCAATCTCTTGGACTAGGATAATAGAATTTCACAAACACAGAGATTAAAGCCTGTTTAACCACAGCCTGCCCATGAGGGTAACTTTGATCAGAAAGAATCTCACAAGCTGGGACCCAGCATGTCCAAGTAATCCATGTAATGATGATTACAAATTATTAGCCTTTAAGGAAAGTGGAATTAAAAAGCTTTCCCTTTGGCACGAGGCCTTGGTAATGGCCTGCTATTGAGCAGCGTCCCCAAAAATAATTCCCTTGTATGTCAAATGACTCGTTTCCCCAAATCAGTAAGCCATAAACTACAGCTTAGATTTTCTCCGTGTATGTCCCTCAGTATCACACTGTGAAGCATAACTGATGTTATTGCTTCTGGCCAATGCCAAATTGCAAGTGCCAGAATTTTCCTTCCAAATTCAAAGACACAAGATTTACCCCTTCCCTTGGAAAAAATGTTAATCTCCAGCACTCCTAATAACTAAGGTCTACAAAAGTCTAAAAGTTATTGATCCCAGTCTGTCTCAACAATCAATTCTCTAAATTTGAGTAGCCTCAATTTTTTAACGAAGGGATTGGTGATAATGTCTAGAATTTTATCTAGTTTTATCATCTATGATTCAAATCTCAAATTCTCCCCTGCAATGACTGCTTCTGGAAGAAACTTTACTGGTTGCCTATCTCTGACAAAGGGTCTCACATAAAGCTAGTTACAGAGACAACTAAGGGAAGATCTCTTCTTTCAAGGTCCAGTAACAAGGATTATTTCATAAGCACACAAAGGTGAGTTATACTACCCCATTCACCATGAATAAACACCCTTATAAAGGGCCCAATACTGGGCTTAAGAAAGAACCGATTTCGTGTCCTGTGTGATTTTGTAATATACTCCAAAAAATTAAGCAATAACATCCAAACTCTGATCAAGAAGTAAAAACTGTGATCCAGGCCGGGCGCGGTGGCTCACGCCTGTAATCCTAGCTCTCTGGGAGCCGAGGCGGGAGGATCGTTTGAGCTCAGGAGTTCGAAACCAGCCTGAGCAAGAGCGAGACCCCCATCTCTACTAAAAATAGAAAGAAATTAATCAGACAACTAAAAATATATAGAAAGAATTAGCCGGGCATGGTGGCGCATGCCTGTAGTCCCAGCTACTCGGGAGGCTGAGGCAGGAGGATCGCCAGGAGTTTGAGGTTGCTGTGAGCTAGGCTGACGCAATGGCACTCACTCTAGCCTGGGCAACACAGTGAGACTCTGTCTCAAAAAAAAAAAAAAAAAGGAAAACTGTGATCCATGGATGAGTTAAAAAATAAAAATTAGGAAAATTCTTGTGAAGCCATTTTAGGGCCTACCACAATAATTCAAAGTAGTTTTCTTCTCTTTCCATCTTGCAAGCAACACTCTCCAATTAAAAGCATTCAGTATTTATACAACAATAATAATGATTTATTGAAAATCTACTCTGCACCAAATGCTTCAAAACATTTTCCCTAATACCCCAACAATGTACAAACATACAACATATACAATATACAACATATTAACCTCAAATTATAGAAACCGAGGCTTAGAAGAATTAACTTGCCCAAGGCCACAGGAAGAAAATAATCAACAAAAGAACAAATATGGGCAGTAGTAAAGAATAATAGAATTTTTAACATGATATGTATGGATGTGATTGAAACAGTAAGAAGGAAAACCATAGATAGAAAACTAAAATTTTAAATGTAAACAATGGCAATTAGCAAAGTATTGGTTTTTTTATTAATGCTGTAACAAATCACCACAAAATCAGAGGCTTGAAATAACACAAATTTATTATCCTATATCTGTAGATCAGAAGTCCAACATAGATCTCACTGGGCTAAGATGAAGGGATCAGCAGGGTACCTTCTTTTCTGGAGCCTCTATGGGAGAATCCATTTCCAGGTTCTAGAGGTGACCCACTTCCCTTGGCTCAGGGGCCCTTCCTCCATCTTCAAAGGAAGTGAAATGAAGCTAAATTCTTTCCATGCTGCCATTCTCTGCTTCTCTCTCTTCTGCCTCCCTCTTCCACTTTGAAGGACCCCTGTGATTACATTGGGCCCATTTAGATAATTCAGGATAATCTTCCTTTTTAAAGGTCAACTAATTAGCAACATTAATTTCACCTGCAACCTTAATTCTTCTTTGTCATATAACCTAACATATTCACAGGTTACTGGGATTAGACCATGGATATCTTTGAGGGGCTGTGATTCTGCCTACCACAGAGAAGTTTAAGGACTGCTGAATAAATTTATGCTAAACAGAAAAATGGGACTTAGGAATTTGCTCTTCCATTCTACCCATATTTCTTGAGTGTCACAAGATGTCAGGAACTATTGTAGGTGATGCAGATGCCAGGCATGGTGGCTCACACCTGTAATCCTAGCACTCTGGGAGGCTGAGGCAGGGAGGATGGCTTGAGCTAAGGAGTTCCAGACCAGCCTGAGCAAGAGCGAGACCTGGCTTTACTAAAAATAGAAGAATTAGCAAGGTGTGGTGGTGCACACCTGTAGTCCCAGCTATTTAGGAGGTTGAGGTGGGAGGATCCCTTGAACCCAGGAGTTTGAGGTTGCAGTGAGCTGTGATGACACCACAGCACTCTAGGCTGGGCTACAGAGCAAGACTCTGTCTCAAAAAAAAGAAAAAAGAAAGAATTACTCAATTCTTTCACATCTGTAAGTAATTATTTCCCTCTTTTTATTATGTATTTTGTTTCTTTGCATCTTCTCTCTCTAGGTTGGTTTGCTTGTTGATCTTTCTCTTGACAAATTTTGCCAGAGGTCCTCTCTAGCAGAATTATCTTTGCTTTCATTAATAATCCCCAATATTTTTGTTCTTTTTATTTCCTTTTCCCTTATGCTTATTTCTCTCCTTGTTTTCTTTACTATATTTGTTAGTTTTTTATAATTTCATATTTCTTAGCTTATTTCTCTTGTTTTCTATGAAATATGGTTATATAATACATTTTCCTTTAGGTACTGTTTGCTAGGTTTCACAGATTTTAACACGTAGTGCTTTCATGTCTTTCAGCAGTAAATATTTGGGGATTTTTCTTATAATTTTATTGTAATTTAATAACCCAATTATTATAGTTTTCATTTCCAGACTTAATGAAATTTAGATGTCAATTTGCTATTGATTTATAGTTCTGTTTCATTATGGTCAAAAAGCATTGCATGATGTTGATTCTTTGGAATTTATTGAGGTTTTCTTTGTGGCCTAGGTCATAGAAATTTTTTGTGAATATTCTACATGGAATTAGAAAGAATGTATATTCTTTGTTGGCTCCAAATCTCTACTAGTTTGAAGTCACTAGTTGTGATTAATTATTAATATTAATTATGAATTGCCTTTTCTGTTCAATGAGGTTCTGAGAAGTGGCGTTAAATCTACAAATAGAATTAATTGATCTATTTCTCTACACAGTCTTATAACTTGTTGCCTCTTGTGATATATATGCATTTCATGATCATTTTATCTTTTTGATCAGTTATTCTTACCTGTTTATTATGTTCTTCTTTGTCCTATATAAGGATTTTCACCTTGAATTAAATTTTGTCAGATATTAAAACTGCTTCCCTTGATTTCTTATGGTTCATAAAATCTGGTATATCTTTTCCTATATTATTTTCTACCTTTTTGTATTCTATTATTTAAATGTGTCTTATAGACACACATTGCTAGATATTTTGGGTTTTTAACTGAATCAAAAAACTTGTCTTGGCCGGGCGTGGTGGCTCACGCCTGTAATCCTAGCACTCTGGGAGGCCGAGGTGGGCGGATTGTTTGAGCTCAGGAGTTCGAAACCAGCCTGAGCAAGAGCGAGACCCTGTCTCTACTAAAAATAATAGAAAGAAATTATCTGGACAACTAAAAATATATAGAAAAAATTAGCCGGGCATGGTGGCACATGCCTGTAGTCCCAGCTACTCCGGAGGCTGAGGCAGGAGGATCGCTTGAGCCCAGGAGTCTGAGGTTGCTGTGAGCTAGGCTGACGCCACGGCACTCACTCTAGCCAGGGCAACAGAGTGAGACTCTGTCTCAAAAAAAAACCAAAAAAAAAAAAACTTGTCTTAGTTCATAAATTTATCCATTTAATTTTTAAGCTAGCTGTTAGAACTTATTTCTAGCTTATTGGGTTTTTGTTTTGTTTTTAAATTTTCCCCCGCTTGACTTCCACTGGATAGATGGAATTTTATTTTGGTGGAATGAAGTTATATGGTCTATATCTAATATTCAGTTTGTTATTTCTAATTATTAAGACCCATTCGTTTCCCCGTCAGTTTCTAAAACCTGTATGTCGTCTCCCTAGTCCCTCTCGTCCCTCATCCCCCAGACTATGCAGATGAGACGAGCATCCGAGCCCCTAAGCAGCTCACTGCTCCTTTGCGGCCTCCTCCCGGTTTCCCGGGGCCAGGACTCTGATGGAGGCTCAAACCCCATCCCGCCCCCGCTGCCTTGCCTCCCAGTCCCACGACCCTGCCCCTCAAGGCCCCCAGGTCTCTGGCGGGGCCTTCCCGGGGCTGGTGCTGGGGTCGGCAGGGCGGACCTCAGGGGATGCCAGCCCCTTCCTGGGCCCCCTTCATGCTGCCGCCCTTCCCGCACAGGAGTGGCCGCGGCACCCGTCCCCGCTGGAGTCTCGCGGCTGGCTGGGATCTGCTGCCACTGCTGCGCGGATTTCCAGGCCCCTCTCTTCCTGAAGGGGCTCTCAGGGGTCGCCAGACTCCTCCGCATGGGAGCCCCCATCTGCCCGCACAGTCCCTGGCAGGGCCTAGGAGAGGTTTCGCCGGGGACCTCATCGCCGCTTCGTGCCCCGCTCCTGGAAGTCAACACTGTCCCGGCCATCTACAACTGTCGTTGAAGAAGGCAGGAGGACGTCGTGTGCACAAAAAGCAGGATCAAACCGTGGTGGCCGAAGAATGAGCGGGAGCTTGAATTTCAGTTTTCTCGTGAGGAATTTTCCAGAGAAGATATCGTCACTGAGAAATAGATAAATACCCACTCACTACAGTAAGCATCGATATTGTCCTATAGCAAGTGGCTATAAAGTGGTATCAATAGGGTCGTCTCTTCAGATTTTATAATACTGTACGGAAGGGCCGACACCAATCCTTCTATGAGGAAGGCTCTGTGTCCCCAACGATATTAATTACCTCACCTTGGACTAAGGGTCATTCCGGTGAATGTGAGTGTTAAGAAACAGTTTATTTCTCACACGTATGAAACGGAAATTTTCCTTCATCTATCTCAAGCCCCCTTCGAGAGTAAAGTTAAGATTGTTTAACTTGCAAAATTAAATACCGACCTCATTTCAAATGAATAAAATTCAGTCCTTGATCAGAAAACCGTTGGAGCAGTTCATATTAACCTAATTGTCTTCTATTACCACAGTAAATTGATTTAGGATTATACAATGCATCTAAAAAGCAGTTTTATTTACAGGTCCTAAAATAATGATTAGGGAAAAACATTACTTCTTCAAACCCAGGTGGCATGGACAAGCCTCGGGGAGTTTTTAGTCTATCAAGTTTTACTCTTTAAATTCAGTTGTTCAGCAGCTAAATCTCGGCTTGGTCAGTCTTGGATGAGACGCTTTGCAAACGATTCCACTCCAAGCTCCCTGGCCACAGTAGCATGAAATGGACGGTAGTCAATGTCTTCTAAGACTGGGTGCGGGTTTGAGGGGCTGTTCTGGCGGGAATTGGCGAGCCGGGCTGGGCCGGAGGTTGTGGGTGTCTCCCCCCAGTGGCCAGCGGGTTGAAGTTCCCGTGGTTAAAGGCAATTGCTCATTTTACCTGATTAGCTCGAGAGTAAAGATCTGTGAGGATCGACTATCTCCTGTGTGTAGAACAGTGTTCTAGAAGCTTGATGCGTGAAAAGACATGGTACAAAATGTACCCAGAAGGAGTAAGACTAGATCTATACACTAGGGAAAAAATTAAAATATAAGGGTGCGTACACTGAGTGTCAAATCCTTATGGGATTAGTTCAGCGGAATACATTTTGGAAAACACTGCTTTAACTACCTCATTCTGAGTCCTTGTAAGTCTTACTAGCTTATAGCACAGTTTTGGCACCTTATATATACTACGGTGGAATGTTTCCCTCGAGTGATAGTCTGTGGTGGAAAGAGGAAATCAAAAATCTCTGTCTTCTCTGTGATCATGGAAGAAATTGTCTGCAGTTAAGTGTAAGGTGGGGTCTTAAAGGATATGGGAAAAGTCTGAAGAAGCAGTTGCAGAAATTCCTTAGAAAGTCAGAGAAACTAGCCCTTTTTGTTATCACAAGAGGTCTGTTCACTGTTCTGTGGCGAACGTGTCTTGCTCTTACTTTGTAAACCTATATCTTGCTCTTGCTCTGTAAACCTATCTTGTCCTTCCTCAATAAACTTTGTTTCATGCTTGCAAAAAAAGAAAGAGAGAAAGAAAGCCAGAGAAAGCTAAATAAAAGGCAGGCAGAGAGTAGAGCAGAGAAGTAGAGCAGAGAAGCCAGAAGCAGCCTCCAGGGACCTGGCAGTGTAGTCTGAGACGTGAGCCTCGGCTGTCCCATATGGCAGCCACCTGCCACACGTAGCTATTGAGCACTTGAAATGTGGTTAGCTTGAAGAGACATGTACTGTATGTGTAAAACACAAGCTGGATTTCAAAGACTTAGTATGTAAAGAAGAATGTAAAATATCTCATTAATAATGTTTAGATTGATTACATGTTAAAATGACAGTATTTTGACAATATTGGGTTAAATAAAATATAACACAATACACCTGTTTCTTTTTCTGTTAATGTGGCTACTAGAAAATTTAAAATTATATATGTGGTTTGCATTTTTCTCAGATAGTGCTGATGTAATAGCAACAAAAGATCTCAGTATCATTTAAGATAAAAGAGCATTATCAGACAATACAGCACAGACTGTAACAACAGGAAGTACTGCAGAGATTCAGAGAATGCCATAAATGACCTTGGGATTCTGTCCTTGGGTCAAACCTTTGGTTTTTCTCTGTGATTCTGTAAGCCTGTTCGATTGAAATGTTACACAGGGAATTTGCATTAGAGTGAGTCACCTCAATTTCATAAGGTCAATAAGGAGAGAATGGCTCACATTCGTGCATCTTCAAGGTTTTCCAAGCACTTATACATCTATTATCTCATTCTATCTTCCTAACAACCTGGGAGGAATAGAGAGCATATTACCCCCATTTTACTGGTGAGGCTCAAAGAGTCCACGTGATGTGAAGAACACTGGAATTAAGGATGCCAGAGAACAGTGACTCAGAGTGACCTAATCAGTATGAGCTCTTGGAAAGAACATCGGACTTGGAGTCAGGAGATCCAATACTTCCCAGATGGATGGCTTTGAACAGGTTTGTTTTTTTGTTTTAAGAGACAGGGTCTCACTCTGTCTCCCAGGCTGGAGTGCAGTAGCATAATCATAGCTCACTGCAGCCTCGAACATCTAGGCTCAAGTGATCCTCTCACCTCAGCCTCCCGAGTAGCTGCAACTGCAGGCATGTGCCAAGACACCTGGCTAATTTTTTTATTTCTTGTAGAAATGAGGTATCACTATGTTGCCCAGGCTGGTCTTGAACTTCTAGCTTCAAGTGATCCTCCTGACCTGGCCTCCCGAAGTGCTGGGATTAGAGGCATGAGCCACTGCGCCTGGCCTGAACAGGAATTTTTGTCTGTTTACTTGAGTCTCATTTACTCAACTGTAAAATGGGATAGAATACCTATCTCCAAGGGTTGAGGTGAGTATTAATTGAGATAATCCATGTAAAACACTTAACACAGTATCTAAATCCTACGAAACACTTGATAATTTAACTGTTATTAGTAGTATGAAATGATATTTTAGTGTCATTCAAATTAAGGGTACATACCTAAGTGTAGTAAAGTTCTAGTACTATTGTTTAGTATTCCAGCCCGGGAGTTGATCCTTCTAAATGCATTATAAAACACTGCTGTGTAAATTCCCTTAGTTGACAATAAAGGTTCCTTTTAGAATTACTTTGCAGGCATGAAGAATTATAAATGAATGTGCCTCATTTCCTAAATAAGGAAAAGGCAGCTGTTGAGATAAATTATCTGATACTTGGAATTAAGGCAAAAAGGTGGGTGGCATGTCCTTTCAATGATATATGGAAGTGGAGGCTACTGCAGGATTACCCAGGGTGATATGCAATCGTCCCTTCGTATCTGTGGGGGATTGGTTCCAGGACCCCCCTCAGATACCAAAACCTACACGTGCTCAAGCCTCTTACATAAAATGGCATAGTATTTGCATTTGACCTACGCACATCCTCCTATATACTTTAAATCATCTCTAGATTACTTATAATACCTAATATAGTGTAAATGTTATGTAAATAGTTGTTATACTGTGCTGTTTAGGGGATAATGACAAGAAAGAAATCCAATTTTAAAAGAGAATATTTTTGAGCCACAGTTAGTCGAACCCGCAGATGTGGAGCCCACAGACACACAGGGCTGACGGTGCTTCAACTTGCTGTTTATTTTTGGTTAAAGGTCCAAAACTAAGTGATGGTGCATGTTAAATTACAGAGTTTTTTTTTTTTTTTTTTATTTATTTTATTGTAACTCCAGGAAAAAAAAAAAAAAAAAAAAAAAAAAAAAAAGAAAAAAGAAAGAATTACTCAATTCTTTCACATCTGTAAGTAATTATTTCCCTCTTTTTATTATGTATTTTGTTTCTTTGCATCTTCTCTCTCTAGGTTGGTTTGCTTGTTGATCTTTCTCTTGACAAATTTTGCCAGAGGTCCTCTCTAGCAGAATTATCTTTGCTTTCATTAATAATCCCCAATATTTTTGTTCTTTTTATTTCCTTTTCCCTTATGCTTATTTCTCTCCTTGTTTTCTTTACTATATTTGTTAGTTTTTTATAATTTCATATTTCTTAGCTTATTTCTCTTGTTTTCTATGAAATATGGTTATATAATACATTTTCCTTTAGGTACTGTTTGCTAGGTTTCACAGATTTTAACACGTAGTGCTTTCATGTCTTTCAGCAGTAAATATTTGGGGATTTTTCTTATAATTTTATTGTAATTTAATAACCCAATTATTATAGTTTTCATTTCCAGACTTAATGAAATTTAGATGTCAATTTGCTATTGATTTATAGTTCTGTTTCATTATGGTCAAAAAGCATTGCATGATGTTGATTCTTTGGAATTTATTGAGGTTTTCTTTGTGGCCTAGGTCATAGAAATTTTTTGTGAATATTCTACATGGAATTAGAAAGAATGTATATTCTTTGTTGGCTCCAAATCTCTACTAGTTTGAAGTCACTAGTTGTGATTAATTATTAATATTAATTATGAATTGCCTTTTCTGTTCAATGAGGTTCTGAGAAGTGGCGTTAAATCTACAAATAGAATTAATTGATCTATTTCTCTACACAGTCTTATAACTTGTTGCCTCTTGTGATATATATGCATTTCATGATCATTTTATCTTTTTGATCAGTTATTCTTACCTGTTTATTATGTTCTTCTTTGTCCTATATAAGGATTTTCACCTTGAATTAAATTTTGTCAGATATTAAAACTGCTTCCCTTGATTTCTTATGGTTCATAAAATCTGGTATATCTTTTCCTATATTATTTTCTACCTTTTTGTATTCTATTATTTAAATGTGTCTTATAGACACACATTGCTAGATATTTTGGGTTTTTAACTGAATCAAAAAACTTGTCTTGGCCGGGCGTGGTGGCTCACGCCTGTAATCCTAGCACTCTGGGAGGCCGAGGTGGGCGGATTGTTTGAGCTCAGGAGTTCGAAACCAGCCTGAGCAAGGCCGATGCCACGGCACTCACTCTAGCCCAGGCAAAAGAGTGAGACTCTGTAAAAAAAAAAAAAAAAAAAAAGACTGTACTTTTTGAACATTATCCTTTAACAGAGCACAGAGAGATAACATGGTTTGGTTGATCAGGCAGCACGGTGAGAAGAACAAGGGCTTTGAGTTAGCTGAGCCGTTGAACCTAGGTACTTAGGTGCTTAGTAGGCATTAATTCTGTTAAGTTACTTTTTTTTTTTTTTTTGAGATGGACTCTGTCACCTGGACTAGAGTGCCATGGTGTCAGCCTAGCTCACAGCAACCTCTAAATCCTGGGCTCAAGCCATCCTCCTGCCTCAGCCTCCTGGGTAGCTAGGACTACAGGCTCCTGCCACCACGCCCAGCTAATTTTTCTATTTTTAGTAGAGATGGTGTCTCGCTTGTTCAGGCTGGTCTCGAACTCCTGAGCTCAAGTGATCCTCCCACCTCAGCCTCCCAGAGTGCTAGGATTATAGGCATGAGCCACCACACCTGGCCCAGTAGGCTTAATTCTGGATAAATCATGTAGCCTCTCCAAATTTGACATTACTCATTCATAAAAGGGAAATATTAAATAATATTTTCTATCTTGTGGTGTTGTCATAAAGCCTAAACAGCTACAATGTTAGGGTACATAGTACTTAGTGTTTGATAAATGGTATTATTATAATTATCCTTCTCCTCCTCATTATTATTGCTATTAATAATTATTCATGGCAAAGGCCTAGAAATCAGATTTCTTTTTTTGTTTGTTTGTTTGTTTAGAGATGAGGTTTCACTATGTTGCCCAGGCTGGCTTCAAACTCCTGGGCGCAAGCAATCCTCCCACCTCAGCCTCCGGAGTAGCTTGGGACTACAATTTCTTGACTTCCAACCCATTATTCTTTTTACCTTCACAAAGAGACCTTGTTTGGTTGTCAATTTATGCAATAATGCTATAATGAAGAGACAAACTTTTAAGGGACTCCCGATTTTTGCTTTCATCCAGGTAACCTTATATAAGTTTTTAGATTTCTAATTAGTGCCTCCATAACAAAGGGACACACATGATTACACAATTTAAAGTCATAATTTAATAACTACTGTTCCTGTCCACTAAATGGGGTGTTCATCAACTATTAGTTCAATGTAGAGAGATGTCACAATTTATGCAAATTGGAATTATGTGAGTTTTAAATAGTACATTGTAACTAATATGCAATATTTGAAATAATGCAGGTGTTCACGAAATTGAAAAGTACTCATGAAGAATTTCATAATTTTGAAGCAGTTGGGATTAGTGAATTGTAAATGTGGCCGCATGTTTATTTCGATAAGAAAAAGTTACCACCACCCTTTGTCCGAATCTTCAGGGATACAGCCATTGCACCACCCTGCCTACCTATCCCGTTCTTAGCTTTGTATCCAGTTTACCATGTATGTTCACCCCTCTGCCTACATGACCAAAAAAATGATTTCCCAGTTTTGCCCATTCGGAACAAATCTTCAGGGCTCCTCATTTTATGGGCCTTTCTGAGTCTCTAAGAGGGGCCCTGGCAAGATGTTCATGTTGTCATATACTTTTGTAAAATTTGCAAAATGGGAAGTTTTTACTGGAATTAGTTAATGAGGAGACTGGCTCTGGGCCAAAAACTTATGCGTGATTTTTCAGGCTCCACCACAGGCAATGCCAAAGGCTTTACCTGGCAGGCCTCACTGGGAAAGCTGCCTTCCCCACCAGACTTGGGACATAGCCAGTGAACCGAAGTCACTTACGGAATTGTAGTCAAGGTCTCTGGCTGGGCATGTTTATGAATATCTGCTTACCTAGCCCAGATGCCTCCATTCGGAGGTCTCTAAGCAGAGGAAGAGCTTCCTCAGGTGCCTCTGCAGAGACGTCCTTATGGGAGGAGAGGAGGAACCTTGAAGACACTTTTTCCCCAACTCTAGCTCAGAACTGAGTACTTTTCTACTCCAAGCCTTTTATCTTCTCCTCCTCCCAGGCCCCAAGTTCATAAAACTGAGGGAGCCTTTTGTTTGGGGGGTTCCCTCAGCAAGCCAATGCTAACTCACCAGACCCCGAACTGGTACTGTTCTGTCACAGTAAGTGATTAAAGGCTTGACTCTGACTTTCATTTTGGCTTGTTGTCATAACAGGCTTTTCTGACACCTGGCAACTCAGCTCCTTGGAACTAAGCTCAGCCCTTGACAATTAGGACTGCTGCCTCTTCCCACTGCCTTTCCTCTGGCACAGGTCCCCATTTCAAAGTTTTGGAATGACCACAGGCATTTGGCCAAAGGATAAGTTGAGTTGGGGATACATTGACTTTGGGTTTAATGGGAGGGAGATATATATGCAGTTTGTAGTCACATCCATGGATAGTTATTGTTGGGATGGTTTCCAGGAATACTCCTACCAGTCACTGTGTGAGTTCACATGCACCCTACCCACAGGTGCAGGGCCAGAGATCACATGATATGAATAGGACTTATCGCTTGAGACCAGAAATTTGCAGGTAGTGAAGAAGAAAGAAGATTGAAATGAACTGTGGTAGATCCACTGCAAGAATGTCTCCAGTTCTTCCCCCTTCCCTGCAACCATGCCCTTTGTAATGTGATTTTTGAATTCTACTCATGAAAAGGTGGGTTCTATTTCTCTACTTGAATCTGGGCTGGTTTTGTAACTTGCATGCTGTGGAAGTGATGGAGTGCATTCAAGTCCCGGCCTTGGGCAGCCTTGTGTATTGTTGCTATCTTTCATAGGTGACCACTACGTGAAAAAGATGAATGACAAGAGACATGTGACCCAGGCACTCCTGTCATCCCAGGCCATAGCCAGCTAATGATCAGCCATGTGAATGAGGCCCTTCTAGATGAGGAGGGCCCCTGCCAATTGCGGGTGTACAGAAAGCCTAGTGGAGGTCTGTCAAGTGCTGCCCTGACCTGAAAAGGCCAACCCATGCACATATGAGCTAAATAAATGGTTGTCGTTTAAAGACGCTAACTTTGGGAGATAGTTTGCTATATAGCAATAACTAACTGATAAATGTATAGAGTGATATTATAGAAACAAGTCCGTAAAGAATTCTTCTAAATGGTACAATTTACATTTTTTAAAAATCTGGAAGTTTTCCCAAATGTGACCACAATCCGAAAAATAAAAAATGCACATGACATTATTATGGGCTGAATTGTTTCCCCGCAAAATTCATATGTTGAAGTCTTCACCCTCAGTACCTCAAAATATGACTGTATGTAGAGACAAGGCCTTTAAAGAGGTGACTGAATGAAAATGAGGCCCTTAGGCTGGGCACTAATCCAGTATAATTGGCATCCTTACAGGAAGAGGAAATTTGGACACATGAAGAGGCATCAGGGTGAGTGCACAGAGAAAAGACCATGTGAGGACACAGTGAGAGGCAGCCATCTGCAAGCCAGGGAAGGAGGACCCAGACTGAAATCAAAACTGCTGACACTTTGATCTTGGATTTCTGGGCTTCAGAACTGTGAGAAAATAAACCTCTATTGTTTATGCCACCCAGTCTGTGGTATTTTGTTATGGTCACCCTAGCAAACTAATTCATTATTAATAATGACTTGTGAAGCTGAAAGTAACTTCTAATAATAAGAAATACATTTTGACCAATCAAGCTACCAATAAAGTCAAATTTCAATCAACTTCTGTAGAAAATATTACAAAACCACTTTCATAAGAGAGTATATCAAAGAACGTGTGGCACCCCCAATGTAGGGAGGGAAGTATTATATAGGCATATTAGCCAGTTAATTCATAAAAATATATAATTTTTCTAGGTTTTGTGGTATTTGTCAGCCTAAGTTTTGATGTGCTGTGATTTCTCATTCTACATACATGTTAGCTTTCATACCTAATTTGCTATTTGTAAATCTTTTGCTCGCACAAATTTTAGAGAGGGTCCCCAAATTGTACGAGTTCCAGATCCCACAAAAGCTGGATCCAGTCCGTACTCCACCCAGTTTGGCCCCACAGAGACCTTAGGCTAATATTGAGCTGTGGGACAGGGCTTACTTCAGCCTACCCTGCAGTGAAAGACTGATTATAACTTTCCTTAAAAAGAGTCTTGTCAGAATCCCGGGTTTCAGCACCAAAAATGTCAGGATGGGAGTCTGCCCTCGGTTGTTTGTCTGCTCTTGGCCGAAGAATGACCACACACACCGAAGTGTCAAGTCCAGACTATTATCCAGTCCTCTGACTCTTTTCTTGGAAAAATCACCAGCAAGTCCAATACCATGGAGTAACCTCAGGCAGGGAACAGTTTCACAAGAGCAGCTCTTTATTGTAGAATAAAACAGGTCTGTCTCTGTGAGTGGTGACAAACAGACCGACTGACCGACTGACCAACTGACCGACTCACGGACTCACTGACCCACTCACTCCTCCCTGACTTCTCGGATTGTTTCCTTTTATTAGCCCAGTCTGGAGGAGGGCTCTTGACAGGTGTAGGATGTTATCAAATGATCAACAGGTGTCCTCAAAATTCCATCTGCCCCAGAGCTCCCTCTAAAAAAGCCCATCTGGGGGGGTGAACCGCAATGCAGTTCAAGCTAATGGCATATTCATTACCCTTAGTTTACTCTAATTCACTTTCTATATCTCATTATGCTGGGGCTGGGGAATTCCGAGGTTGATAAAGCAGTTCCTCCTTACCCAGGCATAGCAGTTCACTGGGATAGGATTAAGGGTGGGGCAAACCAAAATGGAATGTCTGCCCTTATCCTTCTTCCCAGGTAAAGCAATTTCCCAAAACAGCACCAAAACAGGGAACCCTCGTCCAGGAAAGAGCCGGAGATCCTGACTATCTACCTAACAGTCTGACTTGAGGAAAGATGAGATTTGTTCTCTGTGATTCACAGGACACACAGATGATCAACGAGTAGAAATTATAGGTAGGTAGATGTTTTTAAAACTACTGTAAGAAAGGCTTTACCTTCTTAAAATCCTTTTCATTCAACTATGCTATAGGAAAGACTGACTTTTCTTTCTAGTCTTTCTATATAGATAATATTACAAAATTGTGGTCATCCAATCAGTTGTCTTGTGGGGAGTGGGCTCTGTGGCCAGTGAGTGCACTGGAGCAGGCTTCCAGGAGTTGAAAGAAGAGATGGGTGGCAGCGGGCAGATGAGACATAGTCTTTATTGTCGGGGGGATGCAGCCTCGGTGAGAGCGTGGCTGAGAACATGGTGAGCACTTATATATGGCTCAGAACAATAGTGGCAATGTGCCATGGGAAAGCATTATCACATGGGTTCACATAGGAGATAGCACCTTGGTTACATAACCGTGCTGATTTATGCCTCCCTGGAAGGCCGGCGGAAGACACGCTGGTGATCATTTTAATTTGGTCTAGGAAACCTATTGCCTACATAACTGGATTTCCTTACATGTCTCTGTGAGGGTTCAAGCAGAGTCTGGGAGATTTGTTGGGGTGCAGTAAAGTGGAACCCAAACATCAGATGTGGATTGAACCTGATATCCTTCAAGTTTATAATTAACAGTGCTGACTCAGAAATAAAACACCAGCTTGGCCACTTGCTACTATGTATAATTTTATTTAATCTTCATTCCATTAAAGTTAGATACTAGATACTATTTTTACTCTCATTGTAATTGGAGTGTTTGGTTTATTTATATTTAATGTAAGTATTGCTTAAGTTGGATTTAGCTCTACAATTTTATTATTTGTTTTCTATTTGTTCCATTTTAGTTTTCGACCTTTTGTTTCTTTCCTTCTTTTGAGTTAGTTGCACATCTGGCCAAATATCAAGCGATACATGTGCAAGGTGAGACTCCGCAAAGCCCAGTGGAGAACAGTCATAGGGAGCAGTAAGCCAAATAGAGATTCTAGAGTCCTCCAGGGCTCAAAGACACAGGCATTCAGGACAGCCAGAAGAGAGAGACCTCAAAGAACACCCCAGGCCCCCATATGACATCCTAGAGGGCCATACTTGAGCAGTAGGGCTACTTTAACCTCTAGAAAGAGGCTATTTAGACCCATGCCAACAAAGCTTTAAAACAGCCTCATATATTAATAAGAATCAAGGTGATCCATCAGTAAATTAACTATCTGCCAGAAAGTACTCAATGCTCTCTAAAGAAAAACAACAAAATCCAGATTCATGACAATGTAGAATCAGTAATGTTTAGCATGTAATCTATCGAAATATAAGAGGCAGAAATGCAGAGTATGTGATATGCTGGACAATGCTGATCACCTGTTTTCCAACACTGGAGGACCTCTGGAATCTTGACTCAGTTTATCACTCCCCAGTGCTAACTGTTCTCTAATAGGCCTCAAGAATCTTACCCTGCGTGTATGCAGCTTGGTATTGGCTAAAGACTTCAGGGGGATTCTGAAGGAGGATGCAGGATTCTGGAGCCCTTCTCTAGACAGCTCCCTTCCCTCTGGTACCCTGCCTTGCTAACTCCAGCCAACTCAGTGACCCTGAAGTTTCTCTTTGGACTCCACTTCCCTACTCTGCAGTCCAAAATGTGCCCTTGGGCAGAAAGCTAAGGCCACCGTGGGACTCATATGTTTTCCCTGTCTTAGGTTAGCAATTTGTACTATGGTCGCACAAAGATTCTTTGCTTGACCAAGCTTTGGTCAGGCTCCTGAACCTTTTCCTAGGCCCACACCTGTACACTTCTTGTAAAATCCAGTTGTAGCAAAAATCCTGCTTAGTTGGTTTAGCAAGAACCTCCACCCTTGATATCTGACTGGGCTCCTTATCCTCTACCATACCCCAGATGATGTCTGAGAGTTAGGTAGTGAGGGATTCCGGGCCTCCTAGGGACGAAAATGGGTGCTGTTGCCCCCGTCTTGGTCTTGCCCAGCCCTGATTCCCCATAGCTGGGGGGAGGGAATATTCTATGACTCTGCCAATCAGAACTTGGCATGCCAGCTGCAAAAGAATGCAGAGGACTCTCTAGCCCATGGGCCAAGCAGCATAGGTACCATAGAGTCCAGAAATTGACCTAGAACAACCTGCATGTGTAGTTAAGACTCACATCATGTGACTCCCAACTGTCCAATCAAAGTGGTTCCATGGTGACATCTGAGCCACTAGGGAGGTCTCAGTTGGGCACTATAAAACAAGACGCAGGCCATAACCAGTCCCTTTTTGCACCCCTTCTTTTGCTCTCCCTTTGCTGCCACAATGGGTCTGGTCGTCATTGTGGCATATCTATCACACTCTGTAAACCTCTTGCTCTTGCTCTGTGATCCTATCTTTCTCTCCTCAATAAACCTCATTTCGTGCTTGCCTAACTTTGGTGCATCTGGTCATTCTTCAGCCACGAGCATCCCAAAAACCGACATTTCAGACTGAAACCTGACATGATCGCCCTGGCCTGTCTTGAGCAAGAATCCCGTTAAATCGATTTAGACAGAATCCCAGCCCCACCCTCACCCCTGATGTTTCCATTTAGTAATTTTCCATTCACTGACACCCCCCCACCCTGCTCCTTGTCTATAAATTCCCACTTGTCTATGCTGAGTTCACCATTGAGCCTAAATCTCTCCCCATCGCAGTGGTCCCTATACCTACCTGGATGGTCCTGAATGAAATCTGCATTATTGTGCTTTATAAGTGTCATTGAATATTTTTTTCTTTAACATGTCCAATATCTGAAAAGAGCTGCCTTGTGTCTTTTATCCAGTTTTAAAGTTGTTTACAGTGAGAGGAGGGCTAGCCCAGACATGCTCGTCTATGATGTCTGGTAGTAGAAGTCAGTTACCCTCATATTAGAAGAAACTGAGGAACCGAAAGGTTACGAAACTTGCTCCAGATCACACAGCAGTTTATGTGTGTTGGAGGTGGAATTCAAACCGAGGAAGTCTGTCTTCAGAATTGTTCACTTAATTACAGTATCATATAGCTTCTCAGAAAATGCTTTATATATGCATGTGAAATGTTTTGCCCAGTGTCAGAAAACATAGCAAGTACTTAATAAACTCTAGCTATATTATTCTTCAAAACCTTAAAGCTCAGTATGAATTTGTTCCTAGCACGGTGTTTCAAAGCAAAAGATGGTCAATAAGACATGAGTCGATATTCTTTATTAACACTAATTTTTATTATTGTCCTACTGTTAATATTAGCAAACGAAAACAGCATTGGCTTAAGTTCTTTATTAAGTGCATGAACTGTGAACTAAAAGAAAATATTAAGCCCTCCCCAGCTGACTGAATGGACCCCTCTCAGCCAAGAGGACCCCAGAAATACCCTAAAGCTGAGTTGCTGGCCATGAGAAGCAAGATCAGACAAGCCTAGCCAAGACATGACCCCCTCCCTTCTTGGAGATATCCTTTGTAACTCATTAATAGGCCTAAGGCTATGCAAGAGGAAGCATAAAACACACCTGCATGTCCTCAATTTACATAACATCACTTGAGTGTGGGGATATGGCTGGTGGCTTGTCTTTGTTTAACAGAATTCCTTATCTTAAAACGTTCCAGGCCGGGTGCGGTGGCTCACGCCCATAATCCTAGCACTCCGGGAGGCTGAGGCGGGTGGATCGCTCAAGGTCAGGAGTTCGAGACCAGCCTGAGCAAGAGCGAGATCCCCGTCTTTACTAAAAAATAGAAAGAAATGATCTGGACAACTAAAAATATATATATATAAAAAAATTAGCTGGGCATGGTGGCGCATGCCTGTAGTCCCAGCTACTTGGGAGGCTGAGGCAGAAGGATCCCTTGAGCCCAGGAGTCTGAGGTTGCTGTGAGCTAGGCTGATGCCACGGTACTCTAGCCCGGGCAACAGAGCAAGACTGTCTCAAAAAAAAAAAAACGTTCCAAGCCTTTAGGCAAAGCTTCATTTCTTTAACCAGTTACAAATCAAAGAGTCTATAAACCCTCTTATAACCTGTAAGCCCCTGCTTTGAGATGTCCCACCTTTTTGGGCCAAACCAATATATACCTTCCATGTATCGATTTGTAATTCCTGTCCCCTTGAAATGTATAAAACCAAACTGTAACCCAACCACAGCGAGTCCACTTGCTCAAGGCTTCTTGGGCATGGCTCCGGTGCCATTGTTAGGTTTCAGTCTGAAACCATGGGTTCTTGGCGCACCCATAGTGGAAGAATAACCAGACATGCCAAAGTTAGGCAAGCATGAAAATGAGGTTTATTGAAGAGAGAAAGGTAGGATTATAGGGCAAGAGCAAGATATAGGTTTACAGATACATACGCCATGATACATACGCCATGGATGGTGACCGGACCCATTGTCACAGCAGGGCAGGCAAAAGGAAGGGCAAAGAGAGAGAGAACTTGGGTAGGGTCTGTGTCCTGTTTTATTGTGTCCGGATTTTATAGTGTCCTCTGAACCACCTCCCTTGTGGGTTCAGGGGTCACCATGAAACCACTTTGATTAGACAGTTGGGAGTCACATGACCTGAGCCTTAACTACGCATGTGGGTTCCAGGTCACTTTCCAGGTCACTTTCTGGACTTTATGGTACCCATGTGGCTTAGCCTGTGGGCTAGAGAGTCCTCTGCATTCTTTTGCAGCTGTCGTGCCAAGTTCTGATTGGCAGATTCATAGAGTATTCCCTCCTCCCCCCAGCTCTGGAGAATCAGGGCTGGACGGGACCAAGATGGGGGCAACAGCACCCACTTTCATCCCTAGGAGACCCAGAATCCCTCATTATCTACCTAACACCATGGTCCTCAAATTTGGCTCAAAATAAACTTCTTTCAACTATTTTACAGAATTTGGCTTCTTTTCCATTGACAGAATAAAATATTAAGTCCTTAGCCTGCTTTCTTTTGCCATTAAAATTTACCTTTCTTAATTAACAACACAAGACAAAATGAATAAAATAATCCAAGCAATCAGGCATAGATGCTATTGATTTTTGAATTTCAAATCAATAAATACTGTGCAGTAACACACCCATCTGGCCGTAAAGGAGATTGCACTAGAATGAAGGCACAAGTTCACAAACAGGAATGCAAATATTTGTAATAGAACTCAGCACTTACTGTTAGGGTGGAAAGCTTAGTAGGTGCTCACGCCTCAGGTGGAGAAAGATTTCTCACATAGAGATTAAGATATAAAAAGTTAAAAAGTTTATTTTATCCTTTAGAAGGACAGAGAGAATGCGTGCGTGCGTGTGTGTGTGTGTGTGTGTGTGTGTGTGTGTGAAAGAGAGAGAGAGAGAGAGAGAGAGAAAGAAGGAGGGGAAGAGGGCAGGGAGATGGCGTGGCATCCCAAAGAAAGAAGGGGTACCTGTTGTGAGAACAAGTGGCTCGCTGATTTTAAGGGAGACGAAGAGAGAAAAAAATAGTGATGGCTGTCAGTTGATAACAAAAGCAGCAGCAGGTAGGTAACAAAAACTGCAAGGATGTCAAAGTCCAAGACTTGGTTTCCTGCTCTTCCTGGGATTATCACAGGAGATGTGACTCTGTCCTCCAGATATAGTTGAGGCTGTAGCTCGTTCTCCTGCTGTTTACTCAGGAACTCTGTAAAAGCAGATTCTCAAACAATTTTGAAAGAAATTTACATCTCTTTTCCGTTCATTCAGCTTTTTCAGAAGTTGTGCAAAACAGAACTCCTGCGGGGTACCTGTTAGTGAGAGAACTCATAGGATTGATCTTTAACTGTTCCTGGGGAAATTGTAGGATTAGGTATTTTCATATGTGGGATTAGGTATTTTCCTGTTGTTTTTGCAAAGCCACCCCTTTCATTCAGACTAACTGATTAGCTGTTAGATTTTCATTACACATTGTTCTCTGTAGATGGCCCTTTCGATAAGTCTTTTTTTTTTTGAGACAGAGTCTCCCTCTGTTGCCCTGAGTAGAGTGCCCTGGCATCAGCCTCGCTCACAGAAACCTCAAACTCCTAGGTTCAAGGGATCCTTGTGCCTCAGCCTTCCGAGTAGCTGGGACTACAGGTGCATGCCACCACACCTGGATAATTTTTTCTATTTTTGGTAGAGACGGGGCTGGTCTTGAACTCCTGAGCTCAAGTGACCCTTCCGCCTCAGCCTCCCAGAGTGCTAGGATTATAGGCATGAGCCTCCTTTTGATAAGTCTTAACCTAAAACAATTACAAAGGAAATGATACGTTTTTGGATAATATCAAGAGAAATCTTTTCAAAATGCAATAAGCCCTGCCATTGCAGCACATACGCACACCACTCACAGAGAACTTGTCTTAGTCCATTTAGTGTAGGAATACCTGAGGCTGGGTAATTCATAAAGAAAAAAGGTTTATTTGGCTCACAGTTCTGGATAGTTAGAAAGTTCAAGATTGGCATCTGCATCTGGTGAGGGTCTCAGGCTGCTTCTACTCATGGCAGAAGGTGAAGGGGAGCTGGTGTGTATCGAGATCACATGGTGAGAGAGGAAGCAAGAGAGCGAGGGCAGGAGGTGCCAGGGTCCTTTTAACAACCAGCTCTTTCAGGTACCAACAGAGGAGAACTCATCATCCCTGGATTGCAATAATCTATTCATGTGGGATCCACCCGCATGACCCAAACACCTCCTGCTAGGCCCCAACTTCTAACATCACCATACTGAGGATTAAATGTCACTATGAGATTTCTTGGGGACAAACAAACCATATCCAAACAGAGCAGACCTGCAAAAAGAAAAACTGGCTACAAACTCATAACTTGTCCTTTCTCTAGAAATTTAAATAAAAGGCAAAAGATATATGATCAAAGGAGAAACAAGAATATATCAGAGTTGTAATTTTATACAATTTATAAATTATGTGATTTATATGATTTTTCTATTATTTTGTCCTACTAAACCGTAACTCCATATCTTGTGTTGGGCTCTCAGGGAGCAAACTCAGAAGTAGACAGTGGGCAGCAGGGTTATTAGAGAATGCTTTTGGGATCACCACCTGTAGAAGGAATGGAAGATATCAGGATTGACTAGAAGGAGGAGTTGGTTGTGATACAGTCTCAACAAATTCTCAACTGATTCCAACTCTGGAGTTGGTTGGCCCTTCTGAATTGTCCCACGTTGGAGCAAGAGGGGCAGGTCTTTATTGCCCAGTCATTGGATACAGGCTGCCCAAATACAGGGGTGTCACCATGGCTACAGTGATACTCTTCAACTGAGGTATTCCAAAGAGGGCTGATAGCCAGAGGTGGCTTCATAGATGTGCAACCCGGATACTCACACATAGAAAGGCCCTCTACTTGGTTTAATACTCTGCTGTTGCTGTCTAAAAATTCTTAGTAATTTTTGATCAAGAAGCCCTGCATTTTCATTTTTTGCTGGGTCCTACAAATTATGCAATTGGACCTGCTGACAGCTGAGAGCTGCCTGCCCCCAACACTCCCCGCAGCTGGGGTGATGAGTCCCTCAGTCCTGAAGGAGGATCTGGGTGATAGATCACAGTGTTCACCACAGTCCACCCCTTGCATTGCTTGAATCCACTTCTTTGCTTAAGTTCTGGGGGCACTCTCCAGGATTCCAGGGTAGCCTCTTTCCCTGGAGGAAACTTATTAGAAGCAAGTTGGTGTGATGAACTATAATCCTCAACACAGCAACTGGTCTTGGGGCTACAACTCATCATCATCATTTTCCTCCTTTTCTATGCATTTTAGGTTTCTCTCATCCTTCACTAGCACTTCTGCTTGTCTCAGTGACTTACCTGGTGATGAAACCCAGCTCTTGGTCCTCAGAGGTTCTGAGTCCCTGGTCTTCATGCTCTTTTTAGGCTGATCATTGCTGCTACACTTGTTCATTTGCAATCAAAATTAGGCAAGAAAGTACCAAGAGGTGCCCAAGTGGATTGCCTGGGCACCAACATATTCCTCCTTGCTTCTACTGTGTAACAGCAGCACTACTTCCTCTTCCAATCAGATCAATTATCCCTTCCAGGAGGGTGACTCCTCTCTTTGCTTGCTACTTTCTTGGTACAAAGAGCCTGAAGTACCCAGCTAGCAGATGTAGCTTATAGTTCAATGAGACCCATGACAGTCTTCTTGAACCCTAAGCTACATTTGCTGTGGAAGTGTTTCTCCTTTGGAAAGCAAGACCTCTAAGTCACAGAGCCCACTGTCGTGGAAACAGGAAACAGAAATTCCCCAAGGGAATGATAATAAGCAGGGCCACTCCTGTCTCCACTCCGTGATTCCTGGACTCATGTATTGTATATATTGAAAACACAGAACCATGTAAAAGTCATTAAAGCGTACACATCATCTTGAAGGATGATACCCGCTGTAGTTATGCCTTCAACAGGCTTCTCCATCACTCTGTCAGGCTAGAAGCCTCTGGGTGATACAGTATGTGATATGACAAGTAGAGCCCATGGTCATTTGCCCACTCTCCTGCCTCTGCTGTAAAGTGGACCTCATGTGGTAGATAAAACATTATAAAAGCCTATAGTGATGCTGGCTGACACCCTGTAGATAGGAAAGGTGAATCACCTGGAATATATGTCTATCCTCCCTTTGGGAGGATTTCCCCTCATTGTTGCCTTTCAAGGCCACCCCTGAGTGCGGCTGTAGTACAGCTATCATCTATTTTCAGTTCACCCCTGTATACCCACCCACAAGTCAAACTCATGCATTTTTCTCTTCCATCAACTGGTCATGTGGGATCAGTGACAATAGATGTGAGCTAAGGGAGAGGCACTGGTGCAACACTGGTAGATGACATGGGGGCCTGGGGTACCTGCCAATGTAGCATGCTGTGCCCTCTGGCTGTGTTCCTGTTAGATACTAGATGTACAGAATCCAGCTCATGATGGATGGTCTTAGCTGCAAGGCCACCTGGCATCCCTTCATCAGATATTACATCTCTAGAAGGGCCCAGTGGCACATCAGGGGCTGTTTGTTGAAAGGTGTTTACTTCTCTGCTACATATTGCATGGCCTTGATCCAGAATCCTGGGTCTGCATTGTGATTTTCCCACTGTGACTTGTCATAAACTCCACACAGCATCTTTTCCT
This sequence comes from Propithecus coquereli, assembly GCF_000956105.1. Taxonomy (NCBI): domain Eukaryota; kingdom Metazoa; phylum Chordata; class Mammalia; order Primates; family Indriidae; genus Propithecus; species Propithecus coquereli. The sequence goes on from NW_012149063.1 coordinate 11,011,393, forward strand.
ATACATCTAATACAAGAAGATCTCCTGGGTTGTATGGCACAAGTGGTAAAGCTGCAGGCTAGACCTGCTACAGAGCCCTTTCCTACTCTGGGCCCCATTCGAAATTGGCAGCCTTCTACATCATCCAGTATATGGGTCAGAGCAAGTATTCCCTGGTATGGAATATGCTGCCTCTAGAACTCAAAGAAACCTATCATATTTTATGTATCCTTTTTTGTGGGAGAGATACAAAATACAGTAATTTCTTGTTTACTTTGAGAGGGCATCCCCCCGACTATTTGACCCACCAGGGAGCTACCACTGGAAGTTCCTTGAATCTTTGTAGGGTTTATCTCTCACCCTTTCAGCACATGTGCCCTAGTTCCAACGTAGCTACTTCTGATCATCTTGTCCAATTAACGTGATGTAATCAATACAGTAGATCAGTGATGTTCTGCAGGATGCCCAGGTAGTCTTGGTCCTTCAGACTACATTATGATAAAAGGTGGGACATGGTTCTAAGAGAAAGACTATAAATGTTCATTGCTGTCTGGTCCAAGGTAATGTGAACTGCTTCTGATCTTCTTTTCTTATAGAGATGTAAAAGGATGTATTTGTCAGATCAATAGCTGCATATTATATGCCTTGATGCCATGTTAATCTGCTCTAGCAAAGATGCCCATAGCTGGCACCATAGCTACAACTGGGGCCACTACCTATGGAGTCTGCCGTAGTCCACTGCATGGTTTTTGTAGGGGCTAGATTGGCAAATTAAATGGAGATATAATGTGAACTATTATCCCTGAATCCTTTAGGTCTTTCAAGATGGCATTAATTTCTGCCATTCCCTGAAATACAATATTATTTTTGATTTACTATTTTGGAATGGGAAATGGGCCAGTTTCTAAAGCTCCCACCTGACCTTTACCACTGTGATAGCTCTTACTACACAGGCGAAGAAACCTGGTGCCACTAATCAAGTATATTTATTGCGATTATACACTCAAGGACTACGTAGGTCTGTGGATATATTGTGAGCCAGACTTGGGCCAGGTCTCCTATGTATTACTTGTCCTCTATAGTCTTTAATTGGGGGCAAATAGTGACATTTCAGGCCTGTGGATAACAGTGTTGACTCAGTCCCTGTGTCCAACAGACATCAAAATGTTGAGCATTCTCCTTTCGGTTACCTGAGTAATGACTATAGATCCCTCTGGAGAAGGACTGGGGAATCATCATTGTGCACATTTGTGGTATTGCATGATCCTTCCTCCTGGGGACCTGGACTCTCCTTTAGTTAATGGGTCTGGGCCCAACAATTGGCTCAGGTCTGAAAATTGGGCAAGGGATCATATTTTTTATTGGGGTGATTGCCCTTGGCCTCCTGATCATTTATCTTGATTTAGATTGTACAGATTGAGCAGTACCCTTGCTGACTGACCGTCGATTTTGCCATGTTCTATTGACCATCTCCGTACTTTTCTGGCTGGCATGCAGACTTTCCACTTACTGTAATTGTATCCACCTGGCTTCTGACAGCTACCGATGCCATATATCCTCTGTTTTTCTGAGGTCCTATCACATCCATTGCTATCAGTGGGCCCAGGTCTGTAATAGCATCTCCTATCCCCATTCCTGGCCTACAAAGGAGAAGCACCACCGAACTTCTTAGTCATTCCTGGGGCCACTCTCACTAACACATTCCTTACAGCTTTGGTAAATGGAATTTCTTCTGGACCCTCCCAAAGAATGCAACAATTTGGTGGGTTTTCCAGCTTTATATAGTATATTCACTCTAGCATGCCCACTTCTCCATGGCAGTTCTGGAATTTCCCTCTCACTCTGTATGGGCTGTTTTTTCCATGCTTGTAGGAGTCATCCTAACTGCATGTTTGGAACACTACCCCAATCCTTGCCAGAATATTAAATCCAGTATCCTGGGAGTGTGCTCCCACACTGATAAACTCTACTCGGATCTCACTCCCACTGTGAAGCACTGTCAATATTCAGTCCCTTGCACATTCTCCCAGATCTGCTGGTGTGTATCAGCTAGGTCCCATGGCTTGTTTTGGGTTATATTACCTTTTCACCTTATCAGATCTACATGTCTCTGATTGGGTTGTGATTTAACTCTTGTTACTAGCTTAGTTGCCAAGAGAGGAATTGGTGGCAGATTTGGAGGAATGCATATGTTGTCCTGAGGAGAAATCTCTTCACTGTCTTCAAGCAGAGGGGCCACACCAGCCTTTATTAGGGAAGGATGGGACACTTCTGTAGCCTTAGAGCATTCAGAAAACCTGAGAATTCCAGATTTTCAGGTGGATCAACCCAGAGGGTCCCACGCCATGTATCAGGGCTCCATTTTTTTCCAATCAGGGCCCTGACCATGGAATAACAGACCTGCCTAGGTTAGGTTTTAACTTCTTTGGATTTCTACTATTCTCATGATTAAGTCCTGGTCCTGGTCCTGGTCCTGAGCTTTCTGTCCCCACTGGCTTCAGAAGATGACAGTCTCATTGCAAGCTACTGGGAAGGCCTTCTGGCTTTCACCTTTAGTTTTTAATTACGAACTAATCACTCCCATTCTTTCATCTTTTTCCAAGGCATCGGTGGAGCTTAGCATCAATTCTATTGTCCTTACTGTTTCCCTCCATATTTCTTAATGGCCTGACATACAGTGGCATCCATTCCCTTCCACTGGCAGGCCATCCCAGTTCACTGCTGGTTAAAATTTTAACAACAGCACTGTCACAGTGTGCTAAGGGTTATCTGCGCTCTACCTACCACCTGTGAGGGGGCGGGTCTCATCCTATAAACCACATGGCAGCATAAGAACCAGATCCAAAATCCCAGTGAAGTACACACTTTCTTGCACTTCTTCTGGTACCTAGTATGACAGGTTGGGCTTCCTGGGAAACAGACTCTGAGAAGACATTAGTGAGTAGATTTATTAGGGATTGCTAGCTGAGGAAGGAAGGGAAGCTCCACTGGGTGGTGGGAGAATATGGACTATGATGCAATCTCAAAGGTGTTCTCAGCTGACCCTATGGGGAACTCTAAAGCTGGGATGGACTTTCAGATTGTCCTAATATGGGGCAAAGGAACTAGTGTTTGAATGCAGGCTGCCCCAGGAAGGAAATGTGACCTCAGGTAAGGTGGCTCTCTTCAGTTAAGGCAATTGTGGAAAGATCTGACAACTGAGGGCCATCTACCAGCAGACTCCCAGAGTGAGGAAACTAAGTCCTCCAGCACTGATGGGGAGTCTGAGTGGCATATCATAGCACTCCCTGAGAGCAGGGCAGCGGCTGTTCATGAAATAACATAATGTGGGGCAACACTGCATTCCAAGAGGCCACTACAACGCTGGGCACAGTAGTGCTCAATAATTTATGATATTAGCATTTTCATCATACCGTGTTGTTGCTATCTTCATCTTTTTAATTCATGTATTGCTTACTGGATGCCTATCACGTGCTAGAACTGTTGCCATCAGTATCTCTATGGCATAGTTGCCTGTTCAGCCGATCTGGGAAACTAACATATATTTAACAGTTATGACCAATTAGATGGGTTAAGAGCCTTAACAGAATGGTGAACAAAATGGTGTTAAAGAATATACCTGATAGTCCTATAAGAATTCCTACCTCCCTAGAAAGTCTGGACAGTCTGACAGGTGATATGTGAACAGCGTCCGTAAGAATGCACATTGTCTCCAGAGCCAGACGCAGGGAAAGCAGAGGCAGCAGGAAGAGCTGGTCTTCTGGGCACCTTATCCTCAGATCTCCTTTTTGTCAATATATTTGGACTGTTCACAATCAAATGATATCCTTTCCCACACTTGAACCTCATCTCCTTCCATTGCCTTATGAAATCTTCTCCTAATCTATCCTCGTTGAAGTCAGCATTTCACTATACAGAAGAGTCTAATGTCATCCCTAGAGTGAGTTCACTGTGCCCTTCCTATATTCCAGAGCATTCACAAATACCCAAGATTAGTACAATCTTAATGAGCCACAAGATCCTGTTATGCCTTTGTTTCCAGTCTTTAAGTCTACTCCTCAACCTCATCAAAAAAAGTACCTAAACTTCCATGATCAATATACATATAACATAGAACTATGTTAAGTGCTCTTTAGAATTTTAAATAAGTAACACATACTGGTTTTCCTTTATTATTTTATTCCCGAAGGATTCCAATAGGTATTTCTTTTCAGATAGAAAAATATTTGTTACGTCCTTCTGGATTAATACTTGAGATTGTCAAGACCTACCTTCATCATTCATAGCTTGCTTTTTCTACGAGGCTTTCCCTGAGCTCTGAACATAGGGCAGAGAGACTTTCATCTAACCCAAAGCTAGCACTAGCTAGCACTGACAGATGAAGACTTGAGGTGTTACAAAATATATGGAAACATAAAAGGTAAAATTAAAATTTGTGTGAGACTTATTTCCTAGTCTTTGAGTTACTCATTGCTGTATTAAGAACATTCTTTTAACTGAGTGAACTGGAATGGTGGTTTTTTGGTAATTCTACTTTTTTCTTTCTTTTTTTTGAGAGTCTCACTCTGTTGCCCCAGCTGGAGTGCAGTGGAATCATCATAGTTCACTGCAACCTCAAATTCCTGGGCTCAAGCCATCCTCCTGCCTCAGCCTCCCGAGTAGCTGGGACTATAAGTGTGCACCACAATGCCTGGCTAATTTTTCTATTTCTCGTAGAGATGGGGTCTTGCTCTTGCTCAGGCTGGTCTCCAACTCCTGGCATCAAGTCATCCTCCTGCCTCGGCCTCCCAGAGTGCTAGGATTATGCCTGGCCTGTTTGTTGGTAATTCTACTAATGCTTTTTCAACTACTAATTCATCTATGAATGATTATGCCAGAAAAATACAAGGTTGTACCTGCTTAAAGAAAATAAGTGATTCGTCACATGTAAACTTGTAAATTTTGCTTATTATTTTTTGTTTTAGCTTTTGACTTTCAGAAGTAAACTAGAGATATATAAATAACAGAATATCCACATTAAAATGTTATTCACAAGAACAGCTAAAAACAACAGGGCCACAGTCAAGTTGGTAGCTCTTTAATAAAATGAGCAGGACTCCATTATAACAGCTCTTTATTACATGGATTCAAATACACGGCAGACCAATCACGTTCCCTGAAATTTAACGATCACTTTTCAAATCCTGTTAGTGCTATCCCTCAACACTCTAATTCCAAAAGGCTTCCTTCAAATTCCCTTTGCAAAGCCTTGCACAAAGAAGAGTTTAAGCACCAGTAAGAAAGACTGTTGTTAGCAGTAGTTTTATTTCATCATCATCATCATCATCAACAAACATGCAGTTTCTTCCTCCGATGTGCATGGCACTGTAAAATGGGTGCTATGCTCTGCCTTGTGGTACAAAGTTTATAAATACAATATGCCAATACAAAGTTGAAGCCATTAAAAAGAGCTTAATAACACTACTAGGAGATAATTAAATCTGGAGTGTTGATGGAATCTACGAAGAGATTTAGAAACAACACATAAACCAAACATTATGGTAAATGTTTTACTTGGGAAGGGGTGAGAGGGGAACTTTTTACGTGCTACTGAAGGGTTTTCAAAGGTGTTCCAAGTTCACTTTCTTTCTGCTATTATCTTTAAATACTGCAAAGCATTGTGAGCTGCATCACTTTGTGCATTGCCACAGGAGATACCCGAGCCATGGCAGACTGTGATGGGACTGGTTGACAGTTCAGCAAGACATTGATACTGTCCGTTGGCGCTCAGTTCTTCTGTAATGACACATTCAAAAATGATGATTAATGCCAAGTATGTATAAAGCAGATCCTTTGTAAAAACAATACAGTTTTTATTATTGTCTTTCTCTTTGGGCATCCATGGTATACTACTCCAGTAACTTATCATCTTTGTCATGCTTGCACAAACAAAAACCCCAAACAACTGCTTCGCTACAACAGTAGTTCTCAAATGTACTGTGCTTCATAATCACCTGTTGGAACTTTAAAGAAATACAGATGTCTAAGCTTCACTCTAGTCCACTCAATCAGAAATGTAGGATTGGGGGTAGCTGATTTTACATTTTAAAAAAAGCTCCCAAGGCAATTCTAAGGCAGGTAGTTGAACAGAGTTTGCAAATGACTGAACTACATCTACTTTCTTAAAAGAGAAAGAACCATTTGCTGGAGAATTGGAGAGACTGTATTTTCCACTAGGAAGTCATTTTCAGGAGGCATGTGAACCAGGAAATAACCTGGTTCAGGGTAAAACTTCCCTTGTACTTTCATGTTCTTTTTTTTAAAAAAATATTTTTTATTGATATATATTTATGGGATTGTGCATTCATATTCTTAGACGGTAAGTCTGTGCAGAGACTCTAGTTCTTTCTATATATTATAAATGGGTTGTGGTGTTTTAAAAACAATACCTAATCTAAGAAACAAATGTTCTTCTCAATTGATGAATCACTCTTACTAAAGATGGGTGAAATGAGGCAAAGAGAAGTAGAAGTGGGGTATGATTTATTTAAAATGGTCATGATTAAATGTTATTTTAGGTAGTTGATTTAGTAGAAAATATCCAGATACAATGGGATTATTTAATGAATGAAGAGGCTTTCTACTTTTAGTGTTTAGGTTCTTTATTAAAAATTGAGGTAAAATTAACATATCATAAAATTGACCATTTTAAAGTGAACAATTTAGTGGCATTTTGTGTTCAAAATATTGTGTAACCACCACCTCTATCTAGTCCCCAAACATTTTCATCACCCCAAGAGGAAATTCATGGCCATTAAGCAGTTACTCCCCATTCTCTCCTCTCTCAGCCCCTGGCAACCGACAATCTGTGTTCTGTGTCTATGGATTAAACTATTTTGGATGTTTTATATAAATGGAATCTCATAATATGCAACTTTTTATGTCTGGCTTCTTTCATTTTGCATGTTTTTGAGGGTTATCCATGTTGTAGCATATATCAGAAATTCATTCCTTTTTGTGGCTGAATAATATTTAATTGTATGGCTATTCCACCATTTATTTAGTCACTTATTTGTTGATGGACATTTGGGCTGTTTTTACCTTTTTGGCTTTTATGAATAGTGCTGCTATGAACATGTGTGTACAGGTAGGTATTTGTTTGAATATAAGTGTTTAATTCTTTTGGGCATATATCTAGAAGTAGAGTTGCCAGGTCATATGGTAATTCATTTCAGGAACTGAAAATCTTTTTCCATGCTGGTTGAACCATTTTACATTCCCACCAGCAATGTGTAAGGTTCCAATTTCTCTACATCCTCACCGACACTTGCTATTTTTCCAGTTTCTTGGTTACGGCCACCATAGTGGGTAGGAAGTGGTACCTCACTGTGGTTTTGATTTGCATTTCCTTATTGACTGATGATATTGAGAATCTTTTCACATGTTTTTGGTCATTTGTATATCTTCTTTGGAGAGTATCTAGGTTCTTTTGAAGGTCGCTGCATAGAATTTAGCCAAATGAACAGACTCTGATTTTTAGACTGCTTTCTACATCTGTAAGAACTATGTAGTTTTTAAAATTGGTAAAAAGTGTTTCAAAGACATCATTAATTCATAATCTAAAAATTCATCTCAGGTTTCCTTTTTCTTCCTAGATTCTGTATCTTCCATAGTCCTATTCGTGATATGGCTCATTCATTTCTGTATTCCAAACCCTCAACAAACTGTAGCCACTAACAAATATTTATTGGAAGAATGGTCTCTCCTTGGCCATCTTTTCTGAACATCTGTCTGCACTAACTTTCTAGGTTCTACATCTTCTTAGTTAATTAAGACATTGCACTCGACCCATCCTTCAATCCCAAAGTAGCAGAGAGTATCAGAAGTTTTTACAGCTCCTATATACCCTACTTTCCCAATTCTAGTAGCTCTGACAGGTTAGGAACCCACATCTCACTGAAGGTAGAAGAAGGATATCAAATTCCTCATGCATTATGCTGATGTTAAATCAAGCCGCCAAATACAAACATACACACACACATGCACATAATTAACTAGCTTTATAAATTGAATTAAAATAAAATCCACACTGACTTGCTTTCCCATCTGTCCATATTTGTCTATCTAAATGATTAAGGGCTAGATGAGGGTGGCTGGGATGAGATAAAGCTATAAATTCACTTGTCTCCATTTACATCCCAGAATCAGCATACAGTGACAAAGCAGAGAGAAGAGGTCTGGCCCTCACAAACTTGGCACTTGTGCTAGAAATGTGGGTGCCTTTTCATTCGCCAGGCAGCCCATCAAGGCTAGTTTAACAACCAGGGCATCTGCTGGGACTCTTCCCCTAATCTTGCTCTACCACTCACTAGCTATGTGGTTTTGAGAAAGTTTCTCAAACTTTCTGTGCCTGACTTTCTTCACTTATAAATAAGGATAATAGAACTTACTTCATAGAGTCAGCATGAGGATTCAGTAAGTAGATATATGCAATGTCCTTAGGAAAGTACCCAGCACACAGTAAAACTCTATAAATCTTATCTATTGTTTTTATCACTATAACTGTATAGATGTTAGCTATTATTACTATTCACAAGAATGGGGCATATCAATTACACATATTACTGTTATGCTAATTATATACAGTTAGAATCTCTGATCAATGAAATAAATTATAATAGAAATGTTTGTGTCTCCAACACATTTTAAAAAGAAACGTTTCTTGGGATAATCCAAAGAAAAAAATCATACCTATATCCAAATATGTTATATTAAAACCTTGTTCCTTGGCAATTTCACTAAGCAGCTGGATGTAATCTGTATTTGGAATACTAAGGAGGCTTCTTTTCAGTAAGTTGATCTTTTCACCAGGAGAATTCCTCAAGGAATGCCAAGTACATCCTAAAGAATGTCCTACTACATTTGTCTGAAAAACAGAGATGAAGATTTAGACTCTTAATAGGACTGGGCTCCAACACCAGTAACGGTATAATTAAAAGTACGTATTAAGCACTCACATTTAATACTTTATAAAGCATGTTTAAATGGATGCCATTTGGTTAACTTTCAAATTTAAAAAAGACAACACAAACAAGTACACATATTTAACAAATACTATGATATATTTAAAGAAGAGAAGTACTTGCAATAATATACTGAAAAGTACTGAAAAATATAATTTTGCATAGTACAAAAGCTTCTCAGCCAGATTTTCTGATGGTCACATTGAGAAGTATAAGATATTTCAGAGCACCATAAGCAAATCTACAAATAATTATATCTGCGTAGTAGAGCAGTTTATAAATTAAAATATTAAAAATAATTTTCATATTTTTATTTTTTTGATATTAAATACCAATCACTATAACTGACAGCTATTAATATAAGGCAGAAAACAAAAAATAAATGGGCAAGTGGATTTGAAAAGAACAAGTCATTCAAGTGAATGGCAGGGTGTCAAAAAGTTCTTATCACACCTCTATCCCAGAACCCAAATGAGTTGTTTTTCTTCCTTTTTCTTTCTCCTTTTCCTCTTGCTTTTATTCTCCTTTATATCCTCCCCTTTTCATCAATGTTCTTAGAATGCTTTCTATTTCCATGTTGGTTTATGGCTCTCAAATTGCTTTCACATGCCATTAATAAAAACAACTACTTTCTGAAGTAAGTAGGGCAACTATCGTTAGTTCTATTTTATTAATGAGCCTGACAGAGGTGAAGGGATTTTCACAAGATTATAGGGATGGCCATGATATAGAATTAAGTAATTTGTTAAATTTACTAAATAAAAATTTACATTCTTTGATTGGCACTTTAAAAATACTGTTTTTTTTTTTAAAAATTATATTTCCTCCACATGGTAAAAAAAAATAGACACGATAAGAACAAATACATGATGAAGAGCACAGTCTCGCTTCCTTACCCCTTCCCGGAAGACCTTGTTTTACTCCCCAGAGGTACTCACTGTTAAACAATTCTTTGGTATCTTTCCATAAATGTTTTATGCAAGTCCGCACACACTAATCTTTTAAAGTAAAAATGACAGCTTACTCTTTTACATCTTGTTCATTTTTCTCATGTCAGCACATATATATGCACTATATTTATCTTATCAGTCTCCGACTATGGGTTTTAAGTTGTTTCTGGCTTCTTGCTTTTACTAACAATGCTGCAATAAACACTTTCCACTTGGATGAGTTTCTCTATAGAATTATTTCTAGAAATGGAACTGCTGAGTCAAAACATGTATACTTTTAATTTTGATAAATACTTCCAAATTGATTTTGGAACCAATTTATACTCCCATCAACTATCTTGGAGGAGGCTTGTTTTCTCACATCCTCACCAATACCAGGTGTCAAACTCTGTAGTATCAAAAGGTGAAAATATCTGATCTTGTATGAATGAAGTTGAACGTTAAAAAAATTTTTTTTCTTTAATCATTTGCATTTCTTCTACTGGGTTGTCTTTTTCATTGATGTTTAAGAGCTTTATATGTAGTACTGAAAACAGTCCCTTAACAGTTATGTGTTGAAAATGATTTCTTTCCACTTTGTTTTTAGTCTCTTGATTTTATTTACACATTTGTTTTTTGCTGTGCAGTAGGTTTTATGTTGTCAAATTTATGAATCTTTTACTTTAAGCTTCTAGGTTTTAAGTTATGCTTAAAAACGTTTTTCCATGCTAAGATTTTTGAAAAGGAAAACTGTTTTCTAATACCGTTTTAACTCCTATGTTCAAATCTTTGATCCATCTAAAATTTATTTTGGTGTAAACAATAAGGTAGCAACCTAAACATATGTCATACACATACAAACACATAATATATATACATTCTCCCCAAATGTATCTGCCAGTTGTTTCTACATTATTACTGAATAATCTATCCTCTCACCCACTGATATGAAACGTCACTATTGCCATATAGCGTGTTCCTTTATGGGTTAACATCTACTCCTGGATTCTTTATTCTATCCTTTGTCTATTTTTGTACCAGTAACCAGTTTAACAACTATAGTTTTACAGTCTGTTTTATTCTCTGGTAGGGTAGCTAGCACCCACTCAATCCCCTACTCTTCCTTTTTGGTTTTCCTGGCTATTCTTGAGGGCTTACTTTTCCAAACATCAAGGCCCAAAATGAACTCTGGTAGATTTTGAATGAAAACTATTTTACCTTTTTATAAATTTACAATATTGAGTCTCCCTATTGAAACAAAGAGAGCACTTCACATTTATTCAATTTCTGTTACAACCCTCAGTAGAGTTTTAAAGTTTTCCTCACATGAGTCCTGCATTTCTTCTTAAGTTTATTTTCAGACATACCATCCCCTTTCCTGCTATTAATTAATTAATTAATTAGAGACAGGGTCTCATCTGTTGCCCACACTGGAGCACAGTAGCACATTCATTGCTCCCTGCAACCTCAAACTTCTGGGCTCAAGTGATCCTACCGTCTCGGCCTCCCAAAGTGTTGGGGATTATAGGTGTGAGCCACCACACCAGGCCTCTATTATTTAAAATGGCCTCTATACTATTTAAAATGGGATCTTCTAGGCTGGGCGCAGTGGCTCACGCCTGTAATCCTAGCACTCTGGGACGTCGAGGCGGGTGGATTGTTTGAGCTCAGGAGTTCGAAACCAGCCTGAGCAAGAGTGACACTCCGTCTCTGCTAAAAATAGAAAGAAATTAATCGGACAACTAAAAATATATAGAAAAAAATTAGCCGGGCATGGTGGTGCATGCCTGTAATCCCAGCTACTTGGGAGGCTGAGGCAGGAGGATCGCTTGAGCCCAGGAGTTTGAGGTTGCTGTGAGCTAGGCTAACGCCACGGCACTCACTCTAGCCAGGGCAACACAGTGAGACTCTGTCTCAAAAAAAAAAAAAAAAAAAATGGGATCTACATTCTAGCTTTCACTATTTGTAAATAAGAAAACTATTGACTTTGTTTTGGTTATTTTTCAGGATAGATTGTCTATTTTTATACAAAATGATCAATATTATCCAGCTTCATAAGTTTTGTTAATCAAAGTGAAACATACATACAGTAAAAAAATCAAATAGTACACAAGTGTAATATAAAAGCAACAACCCATAAGCCTTGCCCTCTCCCAACCTTTACTCCTCAGCTTCCCAGAAACAATAATTTTTAACTTTCTATTTTTAATTATTCTGGTTGTTCTTGTTATAATTCTAAATAATATGAGAAAGGTACTGACTTCGTATATTAATTTCATGATCAGTTACCTTGATTAATTCTCTTATTGTTTCTAGTAGTTATTCTCTAGGATTTTACAGGGATACAATTGTATCATTTGCAGTTAATAATCATTTTTACCTCTTTTCTTATTTCTAAGTTCTTATTGTTTCTCTTGTCTAATTATTAAATATATTGGTAGGTACTTCTAAAACAAGGTTAAATAAAAATGGTGTTAGGGGGCATCCTTCTCTTATTTCTAAAATTAATGAGAATAAGTGTAATGTGTAAAAATGTAACCATGACTATGATTTTTTTGAAAGTTTTTATCAGCAATGACTGCTGAGTTCTATCAAATATCTTTTTGGCATCCACTGAGAGGATTATGTGTTTCTTCTCCTTTCACCCACTCATGTGGTTAATTATAGTAACCAATTTACTAACCTTCAAAGGTCCTTGTATTCATGAAATAAACCCTACTTGCCTATGGTACATTATTCTTTTAATGTTCTACTGAATATCTCACAAAGATGTTTCACCATAAAGGACATTGATCCATAATTTTTTTCTGCTGGGATTTGTTATTGTCAGGTTTTGGTGTTTATGTTATGCTGGTTTTGGAGAATAAATTTAGAAGCGTCCCTTATACTACATATATTGCCTGAAAGAGTTTAAATAGTATGGGAAATTTTCTCTTCCATGAATATTTAACCAATTTCTCCTATAAACCCATTTGTGCTTTGTGATTTTTGTGTTATCTTGGATCCAAATAAAAAGAAGTAAATGCAATGTTTTACATTTTTCTATCAAAAAAGTAAAATCAGGTCGGGCGCGGTGGCTCACGCCTGTAATCCTAGCACTCTGGGAGGCCGAGGGGGGTGGATTGTTTGAGCTCAGGAGTTTGAAACCAACCTGAGCAAGAGCGAGACCCTGTCTCTACTAAAAATAGAAAGAAATTAATCGTACAACTAAAAATATATAGAAAAAAATTAGCCGGGCATGGTGGCGCATGCCTGTAGTCCCAGCTACTCGGGAGGCTGAGGCAGGAGGATCACTTGAGCCCAGGAGTTTGAGG
>NW_012149063.1:11024713-11037390 GCF_000956105.1 Propithecus coquereli
ATAGTCTTTGATTTTTTTCCTACGGAACGACCATTATGTTACCGTAAGCTCAGTGAGAACATTGCTATAGTTGCACCTTCTCATTTCCCAACTAACAGACTACTCTCAGATAATGTACCACATGACATACCTATCTATGAATACCAGAACCTCAAGTTATATTTCAAGTGCAGCCCAATCTCTCAAGCTCTGTATCTGTTTGCCCAGCTGCCTACTCAATATATCCACTTAGATATTCCACAAACACTTCACAGTCAATACATTTAACTCATTATCTGCTTGCCTCAAATCCTACTCATCTTCTGTGTTCCCCGTATTTTTGAAGAGTACTACTATCTACTTAGTTGCCAAGCTAAAAATATTTATTTCCTCCCTTTTCTTTACTCCCCACATCCAATCAATTACCATGCCCCTTCACTGCAGCTTTTTAAATAATTTTTAAATCTACCCACTTCTCTTCATTTCCACTGCTGTAGTTACCTTAGTTTAGGCCACCATCATTTCTCACCTATTTTCTATAACAGCACTCCAGCAGATCTCTCTGATCCTAGTTTCGTTCACTCACCATAATGCAGCCAAATGATCTCCTTTCTAATGTACAAATTACATTCTGTCCTTCCCAGATTAAAATTCTTTAATGACTCTGTACTACCCTCCGGATAAAGTTTAATCTCCCTAATACAAGAGTCCCTTTAGGATTTAATGCCTGTTTACCTTTCTGGCCTTATTGTTTGAGACTCCCTCCTTCCTTCTCAAACTATGCTAAAAACATACCAATTTACTTAGGGCTCCTCGACTGTGCACAATGTTTCACTCCTGGGCTTTTCCACATGCTCTTCCTTCCTCTGGAATTCTTTTGCCCCCATTTTTGTCGTACAGGTCTTGGCTTAGACATTACCTCCTCATGGAAGCCTTCCCGAAAGCCCAGTCTTGGTTGGATGCCTTCTCCTATGTTCCCACATCATCCTCTGTAAGGACCAGCCTGAAGAGTTCTTCCCTCTCTGTCAGTAGGCTCTAAACTCCTTAGGGGCAGAGACTGCTTATTCACTGTATCCTAGTACCTGGCACAAAGCTTGGCATACAGCACAAACTCACTAAATGTTTGCTGAGTGAATAAATGAATGAACGAAGGGACGGGACTGTACTGTCACTCTGAAGGCAAAAAAATGAGACTACTGGCCTGTCATCTTTAGATCTTACCCTATTATTCTGAATTTGACTATGTCTCCCAAACCCTCTTACCTGATCACCCCTGTGACCCTGGCTCACATTTAGAAAGCACTTAAAAGTGGGGTGGTGTATAACTGAACAATGAAGAGATTTTTAAAACTTGAAACTCAAGTATCTATACAACAAGAAATCAAGGAAAGTCTCCTACAGCAAAAGATGCTTAATCACATTAACATTATAGCTGTCTGAACATTACTCACTAAAGAAATGTGGTTCTCTGGAGAAATATTACTAAATTTGGCAAGAAATTTCTCAGCAGCATTTCTCTTGGCTTGTTTTTTTGATGCCCCCTTTCCTAAATAAAAAGAAAGAAATGGTAGATTTAGAAAAGAAATTAGTGACCATAGAGGGTGATCAACTATATAAAGTATTAAGTTTAATCAGAGAACCTCATCTTTTTTATATACTATTTTCTTACTGACCTGATATCTTTGTTGTTGTACTTCATACATTTTTGAAGGCATTTCTATTAACAGTTTTTATTTAACAAACTTTATTATTTTTTTTTTAATTTCAGAATATTAGGAGGGTATAAACGTTTTGGTTACATTATTTGCTTTTATGCGGTTTGAGCCAAAGTTATAAGTGTGCCCATCACCATAATAGTGTGCATTGTACCCGTTAGGTGTGTATTTACCTGTCCCCCTGGCACCTGCTTGGTTTCTGTTGAGTTTTACTACCATATGTGCACATGGGTGTTGATCAATTAGTTCCAATTTAATAGTGAATATATGTGGTATTTGTTTTTCCATTCTTGTGATACTTTGCTTAGAAAAATAGTCTCCAGTTCCATCCAAGTTGTTGCAAAAGGTTCACCATTTTTTTATGGCCGAGTAGTGCTCCATGGTATACATATAACACATTTTATTAATCCACTCATGTATTGAAGGGCACTTGGGTTGATTCTACATCTCTGCGATTGTGAATTGTGCTGCTATGAACATTTGAGTGCATGTGTCTTTTTGATAAAATGACTTTTTTTCCTTTGGGTAAATACCCAGTAGTGGGATTGCTCGATCAAATGGTAGGTCTACTTTTAGTTCTTTGAGGTATCCTCCACGCTGTTTCCTGTAGAGGTTGTATTAGTTTGCAGTCCCACCAACAGTGTGTAAGTGTTCCCCTCTCTCCACATTCACGCCAGCATCTGTTGTTTTGGGACTTTTTCATAAAAGCCATTCTCACTGGAGTTAGGTGATATCTCACTGTGGTTTTGATTTGCATTTCTCTGATGATTAGAGACTTTGAGCATTTTTTCATATGTTTGTTGGTCATTAGTCTATCTTCTTTTGAGAAGCTTCTATTCATATCTTTTGTCCACTTTTTAATGGGGTTGTTTGATTTTTTTCTTGATGATTTGTTTGAGTTCTTTATAGATTCTGGTTATCAGCCCTTTATTGAATGTATAGCATGCAAATACTTTCTCCCATTCTGTGGGTTGTCTATTCACTCTATTGATTGTTTTCTTGGCTGTACAGAAGCTTTTTAATTTAATTAAATTCCATTTATTAATTTTTGTTGCTGTGATTGCCTTTGAGATCTTCATAAATTCTTTGCCTAGGCCAATATCTAGAAGAGTTTTTCCAACATTTTCTTCTAGAATTCTTATACTTTCATGTCTTAGGTTTAAGTCTATTATCTACTGTGAATTAATTTTTATGAGTGGTGAGAGGTACAGATCCTGTTTTAGTCTTCTACATGTGGTTATCAAATTTTCCCAGCACAATTTATTGAATAAGGATTCTTTTCCCCCAGTATATGTTTTTGTCTGCTTTGTCAAAGATCAGATGGCAAAATGAGGATGGTTTTATATCTGGGTTCTCTGTTCTGATCCATAGGTTTATGTCTCTATTTTTGTGCCATGCTGTTTTGGTTACTATAGCCTTATAGTACAGCCTGAAGTCTGGCAAAGTGATGCCTCCCAATTTGTTCTTACTGCTTAAGGTTGCTTTGGCTATTAGGGTTGGCTTTGGATATTTGGATACTCTTGATTTCCTTCTCTTGTCTGATTGCTCTGGCTAGGATTCCCAGCACTATGTTGAATAGAAGTGGTGACAGTGGGCAACCTTGTCTGCTTTCAGTTCTAAGCAAGAATGCTTTCAATTTTTCCCTGTTCAGTATGATGTTGGCTGTAGCCTGTTTTTCTTTAACAGTTATATTTCCCTACACCTAGCTTTATTGAACTATTTGGTTTAATTCTGACCAATTATTCAGATTTATCAAAATACAACTGAATTATAATCCCTATCTCTCAATGCCTATTTCCTGGTTACAGTCTACTATAAACTGACAACTATGTGGAATTTCTTTAACATGAAAAAAAAAAGGCATAGGAGATCCTGGATTTAAAGGCACTATAAATATCTACTCATGCTTTTGTTTTATCGACTTAAAAACTGAGGCCCAGGGAGATTAAATAATTCACTTAACCTTGCAAATCAAGGACTGCATCAAGAATGGAAGCTGAAGTTCCTGTTTTGGGCCCAGTAGTTTCTTCACTGGCCCATACTAGCTCTCAAGGGCAAACACAGTTGCCTATTACTTGAAACTAATATCTAGCTAAGGTAAAATCCCACTTGAAGCCACTTACAAAATGACAAAAACATGTCAGACAAGTTAACAGAGAAATTCTCACTAGTACTTTCTGTGACAGCTTTTTCTCATAGTTTACGTCCTTTACAGCACAGAAGTGGCTATAATAAAAAAGATAATTTCTACTTTTATTTTTATCTCGCTGTGATTTTTATGATCTAGTCTCTTATTAATCATCTCATTTTCAAATGTAATCTTCCTCTAGTCCATTTATTTTCTATAATAGCTATTGAAACTCCAAGAGATTTACTATTGCTTTGTCTCCAAAATGAGTTTTTTAAGTTACTAATACATCAATGAAGATTGTTTAAAGTACACAGCCAATAATTTGTCTTTTCACTAACAGTCTATAATTTTTTAAAATATCAAGTTAAGAAATATAAGTAATCTTAAGCTAAATATTTATACTTAAGTTCTACCTTAGAAAGTCAGAGAAAATAGAACAGAAGCGTATCAGTTGTTTCCCCTACAGAAATATTTAAAAAGATATTACAACAGAAATTTCTACGGTCATTCATCATCTGAAAATATTTCAAATGTCTTTAGTGGTAAAAAATAAGTACCAGTTTCCATAAATGACTCTAGCCTGCAAATTGTGGTATATTCTCTCTTATGAGCAGGTCCTCCCTCCTGGGAAAGGGTATATTCAGGAAGTCTCCAGCCATGATGAATAGCCAATTCCTATAAAATCAAGATTTAATAGTAATTTTAACTATGCAATGGTACAATCATGTAAATGATATTCTTTCTTGATCTTGATTCCATTTCTATGTTTGAGAAGAATAATGATATCTTACAATGGAAAAATGAGGGAAGACCCTGTATTTCTCAAAGATATTCCAGCATTTTATATTTTTATACCATAACACCAGAACTAAAGCAATTTTGTGCTATGAATGGTGTTCTTCCATCAAGCCACAGTGAGCTAATATAAGAATTCCACTAGAAAGACAGGCTACTCCCACTCTCTTCGGGAATACCAGGAGACAGCTATAGGTCTCATTGTCCAAAGCCTCTCCTGTCCTAGCTATAGACTTCCAGACCCACAGCTGGCTAACACTGTATTCAATGAAGAGCAGAATGAACAGCAGAGACAGCAAACAGATAGATGAGGTCAGGGACAGAAGGTGAAAACAACTATAGAAAAACCCATAGAGCAGGAAAAAGAGACCAAAGGACTGGTTGAATAACAGGAAGGAGAATGTCCCAACAGAGCACATGGATGATGTGCAGGAACGATACTCTGTATGCAGAAATTCAAACATGAATATATATATTTTTTGGTAAGCAGACTACTTTCCTTTTCTTGAATTAGGTTACCCAATTTGGGCTCTTTACAAAGTCTTCTGTCTCAGCAGAAGTAGAAAGAGGTTTGTCATAAGAGTGGCAAGAAATACTCTTAAAGTACAAAACACTCTACCCATGTGCACTGAGGTCCTGTTGATCTCAAATGAGAATTCCACAAATAAAGACAGATACTGTACATGAAAGAAAATCTAAAACATAAATAACTAGGAAAATAATTTCAAGTTAGCTCTGTAATAGCTCATGATCATAGTGGGGAAACAAAATATTTCACTATCTTATCTTTAAAATATTAATTCCTTGTCTTAGCCCCTGTAATATTATCAATTTATTATATCTTTTATCAGTAGACAAAATGTTAAGTATGGAAAAACTGTACAACTTACCTGTAATGAACCAATAGGATTAAGTTGGTTCTTTGGTTGCTTGGAAGGATCCGGCATTAAGGGATCAGGAACTGCAAAGCTAAACATTTTTTTAAAGTGTTATAAAACAAAATAATTTCATCTAAATTACTAAATAAATGATAAGCATTTTCTATTTAACTCTCTATGCCTCTGTTCTTGCCATTCCATGTACATGGAATGCCCTTCTCTCCAAACTCTTCCATGGGAATCTGATCTATCCATTGTCCAAAGTGTATCTCAAAAGCCATTTTCTCTAAGAAGCCTATCCTTTTACCCCACTGAATCATAATCTCTCCCTCCTTTGAACCACTGTAACATTTGGTTTGATCTTTTCTTAAGGAAATTGTTTTACCATAAATTATATACTCTTACAAATACATGTTATTTGTCCAGCTCTCACCTCATCTCTCCTGTTTGGACTGTAAGCTCTTTAATAGTAGGGCCTATGTATTACTTACCTACAAAAGCTTTGTGTTGTTTTGTACATAATAAGCACTTAATAAAAATATATTTAAAGAACACCGTTTTTATAAATACACAAAAAATGGAAGACTAACAGCCATAAAATTTAGCCTGGCTGGCAATGTGGATAATACAAGTCATAAATGTTTTTTCATGCAGAGATCTATGGAAGAGAGATCTGTTTGATCTATTATTTGCTCAATGCTAGGGTAATCCTCTAAGATTTATATGTATCCTGCATAAAATAGATGGCCTATATGGATCTGGTTTCAGCATGTGAGGACTGTGATTAGGCAAAAAGAGAACAATCCCTTCTAGGTAGTTTGAAATTACTGGCTACTAGGGACATCAGTGTCTAACACTGAATAAACTGCATTCCAAGGTTACTACCACCTAGGCAACTGGAGAGTCATTTCTTCCATGACAAATGAGATTTAACTATTGCCACTTCCTCAAGTTTTCTTTTCCAACTGCCAGAATGTCAAGCTTTACATAGGCCGAGGAGATATAAGTATTCACTTACAATGCTGCATGCCGAAGCTACACAAATAATTGTGATGGAGAAGTGAGAAAGTCTCTGTATTAAATCAGGCCACTTTAGGCCTGATTACAGCTTAGTAATTCCCATCTTATCTGTCAAGAAGCACAAATATATAGTAAAGTTTGTTAGCCTTTTTTGCTGACAAAGTGAAGTGCCCATGTGCAGAGAAAGGATACTCTGTACACTCATTTCTACAGATGTACTCAACACTGGGTTGCGCAGAAACAGCATGGCCAACACCAGTGGAGGGGGAAACTCAACACCTGGCATGCCATTTGGCATGTCTTGAAAGCTGGCATAAAGCAATTTTAACACATGACGTAAAGAATCAAGTATTATCTTGTGAAATCCAAGGCTTGTCTTGGGCAAGTGCTTACCTAGAGGGTTGTCATGTCAATGGTGGGTTCTAAACTACCCAAAAGGTTTAGATGACTTAGAGAATAACCTAAATATACCCTTAATCCAAAAGTCCTGCTATGGCTAGGGAACAAAAAATCCATCCCAAATTCCCATAGGCCTCTGCTGTCAGCTATGAGCGGATTATATCAGGTTGTACTTCAAACATATTTGAGTGCACGTAAGAGAAGAGTGTGAAGGCATGCCATGCTCCACAATGTGCCCAGTGGAAATCAAAGGACACTACTTTATGATATGTGAGATCTCTAGGACTAACCTTCTTTCCAAAAACACCTAAAGTGGTAAAAAACTTTAATTTGGAAAGATATGTCAAGAATTAATATCCCCATCCACACCTGGGAATACTGCTTAAAAGAAAAAAAAAAACAGAAAAATTAATATCCCTAGCCACAGAATGGGTCATTAAAATAAATCCCACTTGACATTTTCTATTTGGTATAAATTCTATAATAAAAGAAAATCTCTGTCTCTTTCTTCCAAATTGGAATTCCTAAAAGAGTACTTTCGGCTCATCTTTTTCCATCTCACACCTTGTTTTCTTCAGTGCAGAAATAATCAAAGTCTCAATACAGAATATGAATATTAATATTTGCCAGAAACACTCTGATTTTCTACTGTGGCACCCCATCTGGGGGGGAAAAAAAGTAAAGCCTAGTTCATGAGAGCCTTCATTTGATAGCTAGTTGCTGGATCTGACTGGATAAAGTTGTCTTTAATGGATGACAGGTTTTCATAAGGAAATAGAATTTTAGAGCTAAGATACCAACAACCGTTCATTTTGTTGCTTTTGTGAGCATGTTCAAATTTTTAATCTTACCTCAGCCATGATATTTTTGAGCTGCAGAATACAAAGAAATTTAGCTCACCAAATACTCGCATTGGCTTTCAAAATGTTTATGGCAGCCTCTGCAGCTCTATGTTTCGCCAGCTTCTTACTTGTACCTTCACCTGAATTGAGGTTTAAAAAAAGAAGTCTTATCTCCTGTGGAAAATGGGTGGCTTGCACAGATGTTTTCATAATACAAAACAAAGTCACTACAGGTTTTACATATACACACTAGGTAACAAAATCATATACTATATGCAGTTATACACTGCAATAAAATATTCACTATGTGAAGTTAATACATTAAAAAACAATTTAAAAAGTTCTATGTATTTAATTCTATGCATACCTGTACAAAAATCCTTATTATTTTTATATATGTTTGTAATATAAAATGATAATAAAGTAGATCATGTCACACCTTCTGAAGAAATGCAACTTAGTACTTTACTCTTCCCTTATTCCTGAGAGAGGGGAAATTCTACTACAGCAAGAAGTTTCTTTTAAAGAGCTACTTATAGCAGAACTGTCTGACAGCAAAACAATTTTTTTTTCCTCTTTTTTTACCCTGATCCTTCAAGTTTTGGGGCATGAGCAAAACAATTTTGACAGGCTGTTTCAAACTATACTGTATCAAACCCCTCTGCTAGGCAAAGTAGTCATGACTACAGGCTGGGCACAGTGGGGAAGGGTTTGTATATGGAACAAGGCTTGTTATGTGTCTCTATACAACTTGTATCTCTTGGATGTGTAGGTAAGGGGAGACTGGGGACAAAACTGATATCTACACTTCAGTCAGCAATCACACTTCGTAAATGATAAATTCGATCTTTTTTTCTTTTCAATTCAAACCCTCATGGAATCAGTTTCAACTACGACTCTCAAGTGTCAGAAAATACATAAATCACTCATTTATCTACTAACAGAGGTATTAGGGGCATAGCATAGAACTAAACAGAGCCCCTGCGCTCAAGAGCTGATGGCCTAGTGTGGGATTTCATCTGTTAATAGGCATCTGCAATACAGAGTGAAAATGTCACAAGCTTATGTGCATGCGGTAGGGAAGCACACAAAAGCAGCAGATCCTCTACTCTTCGTAAGGATTCAGAAAGCTTTCATGAAGGAAGAGATAACTAAATGAGATCTGAATGATAAGTAAAAGCTAGTAAACTGAAGAGAGATGGGGGATTAGGAAGAGCTTTACAGGCAGAGAGAAAGAACACCTGGGAAGGCTCAAAGGCAACACAGAGTACGGTGCTCTCAAGAACCCCAAGTAGCTGGGCATGGGTAAAGTTTAAGAACTTGAGGTAAGGACTTTCGAGATAAAAGTCTAGAGAGCTGCCAGTAGGGGAAGAGGTCAAAGAAGGGTATTGTGAATTTCAAATGTTAAATGTGCATAGGAATTGCCTGGGAATCGTTAAAACACACACATCTGAGATGGGCCTCCTATTTTGCATTCCCATCAAGTGCCCAGGTGATATCAGTGCTGCTGTAGATGACACTTTAAGAAGCAAGGTTGTATGTCATGTTAAGAAATTTGTTCAGAGGATGATGGAGAAACTACTGAATGGATTTTAAGAAGAGAAAGGCAAATCTGAATGCTAGAAAGAACACTCTGGTTGTCATGTGGCAAAAGGGCATGACAAAACTCTAAGATGAAAGAGCAGCCATCAGATTGCAGCTATAATCCAAATGAGAGATGACAGTAGCCTGGACAGTAGCAATAAGAAAGAAGCAGACAGATTCAACCAATATTTAGGAGATGGGGTTTAATGACAGATGGGGCAAGAGGGAGGGGGACAGGAAAAGAGTCAAGAAGACAGGGAGCTGGGCCGGAGTGGGCATGGAGGCTGCTCCACCCGGCCTGGGCGTCTGCACCGTGGCTCCATGGGACCTTTGGGCTGCTGCCCCAGGAAGCACGACCCAGTGGCCCCCATGCATGGCCCAGGAGCACCATGTCATGGGGAGATCCCCAGTGGCTGCCTCGTGTGTGCGACGGGCGCGTCCCTGGCTGTCTTCCTCCTAAGAAAGTCCTACTGTCAGGTGTGGCATAATCTGAGGCTGGGAAGTGCTGAAGCTGCTGAAAGATGGCAGAAGTAGTGGTGGTAGTAGCCAAATTTGATTATGTGGCCAACAACAACAAGAGCTGGACATCAAGAAGAATGAGGGATTATGGCTTCTGGATGATTCTAAATCCTGGTGGCAAGTTTGAAATTCCATGAATAAAATAGATTTCATGCCTTCTTACTACGTGGAAAGCACCTATTGTAAAAAAACCTAAAGGATACCTTAGAGACAAGGTTTTGCTGTATTGCCCAGGCTGGACTTGAACTCCTGGCCTCAAGCAATCCTCCCAAGTAGATGGACTACAGATGTGTGCCACCACACCTGGCTTAGTTTTCATTTCTTATTCAACATTATTGTTATTCTAGACTAGAATGATTTAATTATCAGCAATAGAAGGCAAATATTTAATGTTTTTAACCATTGTAAAACAGCAAAAACTATAGTACAATTCAAAGATATAAAGTAATGGAATATCCGTTTCTGAACTCAGAATATTTCCAAGGCCGGGCGCTGTGGCTCACGCCTGTAATCCTAGCACTCTGGGAGGCCGAGGCGGGCGGATTGTTTGAGCTCAGGAGTTCGAGACCAGCCTGAGCAAGAGCGAGACCCCGTCTCTACTAAAAAAAAGTAGAAAGAAATTATCTGGACAACTAAAAATATATAGAAAAAATTAGCCGGGCATGGTGGCGCATGCCTGTAGTCCCCGTTACTCGGGAGGCTGAGGCAGGAGGATCGCTTGAGCCCAGGAGTTTGAGGTTGCTGTTAGCTAGGCTAACGCCATGGCACTCACTCTAGACCAGGCAACAGAGTGAGACTCTGTCTCAAAATAAAATAAAATAAAAAAATAAAAATATTTCCAATGTTCTAAATGTAATTTAACAGATGTAGTCACAGTGATGTTTAACTGCAGAGATAATTTTTTTCAGATTTTAAGATTTTGCAAATAATACCATTATTTTAAGTTTTTATTTTATGTTATTTTTGAGACAGGGGCTTGCTCTGTTGCCCAGGCTGGAGTGCAGTGGTGCAATCATAGCTCGCTGCAACCTCTAACTCCTGGGCTCAAGTGATCCTCCTGCCTCAACCTCCTAAGAAGCTAGGACTACAGGTGCATCGTGCCTGCCAGATTTTTTTAATTTTTGTAGAAACGGAGTCTTGCTATACATTGCCCAGGTTGGTCTCAAATTTCTGGCCTGAAGCAATCCTCCTGCCTTGGCCTCCCAAAGTGCTGGGATCTCAGGCATGAGCCACTGTGCCCGGCCCTATTTTTAGTTTTTAACTGGAAGATAAATCAGAGATTTCCCTTGACTAGCTGAAGAGACCAGAGTTAGAATCAGGAATACTTCTGGTTTTATAAATAGTGGACATTTATTTAAAGCATGTTGATTAGAGGCATTGGGGAAAATTAAGGTAGTTTCTATTAAAGTATGTCTCATAGTGATGAATGCATAGAGGAGACTGGGGATACCTAGATAGACTTTTTTGTTCCTTTTTAAAAGGTTACTGGTATCCTGGTGTTAGGTAGATAGTTAGGATCTCTGGCTCTTCTTAGGACAAGGGTTCCCTGATTTGGTGCTGTTTCAGCAATTGCTCCACCTGGGAAGAAAGATAAGGGCGGGTACTCCATTTTGGCACTGCCCCACCCTTAATCCTGTCCTGAGCAACTGCTACACCTGGGGAAGAAAGGAATGCTTTATCAACCTAGGAATTCCCCAGCCCAGGCATAAGATTTAGAAAGTGACCTAAAGTAACCTAAGGGTAATTAATATGCTATTAGCTTGAAACTGCATTGCTGTTCACCACGACCCCCCACCCCCGGCCGCAGGTGGGCTTTCTTAGAGGGAGCTCATACACACAGATGGAATTTTGAGGACACCTGTTGATCATCTGATAACATCCTACACCTCCCGAGAGCCCTCCTCCAGACTGGGCTAATAAAAGGAAACAATTTGAGAAGTCAGGAAGTAGTGAGTGGGTTAGCCAGTGAATGAGTTGGTGTTTCTCTCCATTCGTGGAGACAGACCCGTTTTATACTACAGCAAAGAGCTGCTCTTGTGAAACTGTTCCCTTCCTGAGGTTACTCTGTCGTATTGGACTTGCTGGTGACTTTTCCAAGAAAGGAGTCAGAGGACACTTTGGTGTGTCTGGTCATTTGGCAAGAACCGAGGGTAGACTCCCATCCTGACGTCTTTGGTGCCAAAACTGGTATTCTGACACTGGGACTACAAAAAATGTGGCAGCAATTAACAAATGATAGTTAAAATAATATCATAGAGCAAAGAGGAAAAATACCTCAGTTTTAGATGTTATATATAAATCTAAAAACTCAAATATAATTTTTATTATTTGTTAATACTCCCGGGAAACCTTCCATGCTATTTTCTGATAGAGACAATTTTATCAAAGTTTTATCTTTATTTAAGTCTTAGGAAATCTCTTAACTTTATTACAATATTATAATTATTGCTACCTGTATTCCAGGGTGCTTGGAAACATTTTCGTAAGTTAGTGATCTGTGGTTAGCCTGTATAATGATGTAAATCCAGCATCTGCATCAGACAGCCTTTTCTCTTTTCTCAGAATTTCTGCACCTTTTTGGTAACTTAAATGTCCCATGGAATAAATGGATTTGTTTCATAATGATTTTGCCAGTGGAGACATTGTTTGAAAGTTAAGAAGGAAAAGGATAAAACAGGAAAGGATGAACGTGTATATATATATATATATATATATATATAGCAGAAGTAGTGGTGGTAGTAGCCAAATTTGATTATGTGGCCAACAACAACAAGAGCTGGACATCAAGAAGAATGAGGGATTATGGCTTCTGGAT
>NW_012149063.1:11037520-11044723 GCF_000956105.1 Propithecus coquereli
GGGGTCTCACTCTTGCTCAGGCTGGTTTTGAACTCCTGAGCTCAAACGATCCACCCACCTCGGCCTCCCAGAGTGCTAGGATTACAGGCGTGAGCCACTGCGCCCAGCTGTGTATATATTTTTAACTATTAAAAAATATATATGCCTTAAAGCTTCTTCCCAAATAAATCTGAATAATAAGGTCACATTTTTGACCATAATGACTTGTTTTACAGGTTCTGTTATAGTTTAGGGAAAAAAATTTTTAGAAAGGGAGAAAAACTTTCCATTGCCTGGGTGTGGGCCAGGTCACATGGATTGGGTGTGGGATGTTTCAGTGTTGCAGAACAGACCAGGAAGCTCACTGATAATTATCCTGAGCTGTGTGATCAAACTGACAAAAGAGAATATGGCATTTTTATTGAAAATAGACTGGTTAAACATCTTTAAAGATTTTTTTCAGTAAGTTAATCTGTTTATTATACCCATTGTTTTCTTATAGTTTTTGAATTAGATTTTTCACTTCTGTGAATTTAAAGGGAAACTCCATGGGGAGAACTTGGTGGGTTTATATAACTTGGCACATTATGTTGTTTATATAATACAAGCTAAATGATTGGTGATATATCAAATAATAGCAGTTTTGACTTTGTAAGTAAAATAATTTTAAAATGTTTTAGTGCAAATGTTTACCTAACAGATAGGTAAAGGATATAAATGGTTTGAGTTTGTTGAAGTTCTAATTCAGTAGCTTTCACTTAGCACAGACATTTGAAGTAAATTAAATTATAAACATTAAAAACATTGGGAAATAATGGATTAGGTGAACAAAAATTTTAAAAAAAGAGTCAAGAAGACAACCCCAATTTCTGCTGACCAACTGGGTGATTATGGTGCTTTTACAGAGAAAGGGAATGGAGGGGGAATGCGTTTGAGGGAAAAGATGGATTTGGTTTGGGACCGTGAAAGATGGAGGTGCCTTTGCATCACCCAAGCAAAGATGCCCTAGCAAGCACAGGCCGATCCACTGTTCTGTAACTGGCCTTGGGCTGGAAGACAGACACTTCAGAATTATTAGCCTTTAGATAGTATTTGAAGCCAAGAAGGCACACGAGCTTGCATGGGAAGACAGGGTAGTGTGAGAAAAGAGGGCAGAAGCAATGGTTGCCATAGGTTGTTAATCCCTGGTCTAAAACACATGGAGGGGTGGGGAAGGCTACTTTTTCTTGAATTCTCCCTGAATATTTAAAAGTAGACTAAAGTAGTAAGGCAATGTTGACCCTATGGTTTACATGAGGACCCTTCCAGCTAGCACCTACAATCCACCTGCCTCACATAAACAAAAAGGCTTCAAACTTGTCTTAAAGTGGCTTCAATGAAAATAAAGGACTCCAGATTTCCAGTGACACAAACAAATGATGCCTTCAGATTACCAGATGGTGGAAGTTCAGCCTTCCTACTAAATTTCTTTCTTGGCAGTCTTCCAAGTTAAATTTAGCATTCAATATTTTTTGTTTGCAATTAAATAGATACATAGGAAAAACAATGTCTACATTTACAGATGAGCAACTTAACTTATCTATTGATCAAGCTTACCGCCAGGAGTCTGAACTCTGAAACTTCATTGCTATGTGACCTTAGGCATGTTACTTATTATCTTTCTGAACCTATTTAAGTATAAAAAGGGGATACTATCTTATTGGAAATACCTGTTCAGTTTCAGAAACTAGAAGCTGCTATGCAATATAGTATATGGGAATCTTCTGCCCTTCCTCATTTTGCTTTGATACACCATCAAGTCTTGTACAACGGACCTAAATTGCCAAATGAGTCCATACAGAAAGGGGAGAAAGTCAGAAAATTCTGGGGTTGTGTCTCCTGGCATCTGCTACGATCTATGAAACTTGACAGTACCTACTGACACAGCTATGACTGCTCCGAAAACTTTTCCTGCTTCTAATTCTTAGAACCCTAAGAGGATACTAGGGTAGGAAAGACTTGCAGAATGCCTGGATAACTTTTTAGTTTCTGAGCTTCTTTGGTATCTGGGGAAGAGAAATTAGGGGGGGAATCAGATGAAGTTGGAAAGTCCTAATGACCTGAGATGAGAGGTCTCAGTTTCAGAGCCTGTTCCTCATAGCTGTCTCTGGCAAAAAGAGCACTTTTCCGAACTGAAAAACAACACCAAGTCTTGAATGCCAACCCGCATGGTCATCGGGGTTAACTGTGCATACAGACCTGTGCACGTTATGTCACCAACGGTTACTCTGAAGGTGAAAGTGGGCACATGTATTTGCACATCGGATCTTTCACATTCATAAACCGGGATGTTCTTGGTCTTCATGCCGTATTCGTGTAATACCTGAATCGGTGTTTTCCCTGGCTTAGCTGTTATCATCTTCCCCAAACTGCAAAAACCAGAAAAGGTGTGCTTTGCATGCTAAATCAGAGAGGAAAGCAGAAGCATACAGAGGCCAGTTTTGGCCGCCACCAGTAGTGACGGGGAAAGGCGCCACAGCTCCCTGGCGGCAGGGCCAGAGCTGGCAAGGCCCGGCCGCACCTGTCTCCCGGCCCCGCTGCGGCAATCACCCAACAGGGGCAAGCAGGGTGAGGGAGGTCTTCAGAGAGAGAACTTGAATGCGGGTAGGAGGATTCTCAGGGGAACAGGGCGGGCACCAGCGCTGCATCCCGTCAGGACCAAGCCCACGATCCCTTTTCCCGGCGCAGAGACCGCGCGCCAGACCTGACCACCCCGCGCGCCGCCGGGCCACTAGAGGGGCGGGGCCCGGCCGCAGACCCCAGCCCAGGCCGCCGAGGGCGGGGTCGAGCTCCCGCAGCTTTACCCAGAATGCCGCTGGAGAGCCGGCTTCCCCGCCCCCGCCTGTGCTGCCCACCGCTCACGGCCTTGCGGCCCCGACGGCCCGGGCGCTGACCTGAAGGTCCCGCTGTCCTCGCGCTCCAGCGGCGGGGCCTCTGCGCGATGCCTGCTCTGGGACATGGCGAGAAGGGACGGCTGGGCGGCAGAAGGAAAAGCGCTGCAGAGCAACGTCCTCGATTCCCCGGTCGGCTGGTCCCCGAGAGGAGCGCTCCTGCGCCGCCGCCTCCTTCGATTCCCCCTCTCGTCCCAGCTTGCGTCCCTCTCGCGAAGGGGACAGGCGGGGCGGGGGCGGGGCCTCGGTGTCTTAGCGCCGACCACGCCCCCTCGCAGCCCCCGCTTTGGGCCCTAGTCCTTGTCCAGCCCCGCCCCTCCCACTCCAGGCCCCGCCCCCTCCTCCAGCTCTGGCTTTTCCAGTCTCCTGCCCGTGCCCCCGCCTCCGGCTCCCAGGGCGTCCAGGCCGCCGGCCCCGCCGGCCCTTGCCAGCCCGCAGTAACGGGGCCTCAAGGCAGCCGTTCTTTGTCCTTAGAAGGAGGCCGTTTCTCGCCCCGAGAGAAGGTTTCTCCAGGGTGCGCCTAGGGTCTGGGAGGCCTGACGCTCAGCCTTTTGGTGGGGATGGAGGAATGGGGCTGGCACTTTAAGAAAAAGATTTCAAAATTCCGAATGCAAAATTGTCGGGGAGCCTCCCTGGGCCTGGCTCGGAAGCTGGGGAGCGCCGGTGTATCTGCTCCAGGGGCTGCGGCTGGCACTCCGGGTTCCCGAGCCCTGCTTTTAGGAGGACGCCGGGATGTCCAGAGACCCCTCCTCTCCCGCTGTGCGGGCTCCTTTGTCTTCTAGGCTTTCGTCACGAGTAGAACGCTGGGCCAGCGGATTCCAGCAGGGCACGTTAGATGTAAACTAAGGCTTTTCTGTGGACCAGATTCCAGTCAAACGCAGTTTCTGTAGACCTATGTTGTCGATTGTAATGGCATTTGCCTGGGATGCACCACCTTTGGTGGGGTCAGACTACGCATTACATGTCTTGTCGCCTCTTTCTGGGTTTGCTAGCCCCTTGGAGAATGCCTGCCTGTGTTTACTCGGTGTTCTGGAAGATTGCTTTGCACAATGCTACTCGCATGAAAGGACATTATTAAAAGTAATTTATTTTTTGTTTGCATGGGAGCCCTAGATACTTGAAAGCAAGTGAAAGATGTTCAGAATGTAATCAAATTATGTTTTTTAATTTGAGGCTTGAATTAAGCCTATTCGAGTTTCCTCTCCCTCTTTCTGTATACGTATGTATGTAGATTACGCTCCACCAGTGTAAGGTTTTAATGAATATCTTATTGGAAGGACTACGTAGTCGCTATTTCAAAACGTTGACGTCCACATATGGCAAAACAATATTTCAGCACTCAGATTTGGTTCTAAAATTTACTTTTAGCTACAAAATTACTTAAAAACAAGCCAAAACCTTACATAGCTCTTGTTAACTGGGATAAGGATGAAAAAGAGAAAAATGAAGCAGGACTCCATTTCAAAGAGATGTAGTCTATGTTCCCAGCTTCAGAGTAAGAAACTACTAGATGATAGTTTACACTTATTTATATGTAATATGGCTTTAATTTAGTATTTTATAAAGGTCTCTATATAATTGTTTCCCTCTGTTCTGTGAATTTATATTTAACACTTGGTTTTGTAAACAAGATGGAATGAATGAAATGCTTAATGAAATGTATACCATGAGGATTCAAAACTGCACTTTTCTGATGCCAGAATTCCAGTGGTGGACTTCTGAAGGAATTCCCTTTGGACTAGATCCATTGTAGGTGATACCCAGGACTAATGTTGGTGCCTTAATTGCATTGTTTCCCATAGGGCTATATGCCTCCTTTAAAATTGGCCCAGTGTCAGTGGCAAATCACTCTCAAATGTGACCTTCATCAAAGATTTTGGTCATATTTTAAAATTATTAGTTTTCTGTATACATTTTAGTGCTATAGCCTGCCATTCCAAATTAGACTTGCTTTTAGTATATCATTTTACACCGTTGATCTATAATTCATTAGCTGTGCACACAAGGGGAGACAGTGAATTGTACACTGCTAAACTACTTGGTGAAACCACGCTTTGTATTTTTAAGGTGTATAATTATATTTAAAATCAAGCAAAGCTTAATTTGTGCCTGATTTTCTTCTTTGAAAATGGATTTATCTGGGGGTTGCAGTTGATGTCGTTTTGATATTAATATGTTTGCTGCTGCCACCAAGAGCTTTGTCAAGCAAGTTGGAGATGGAGGGAGATTAGTTCCTGTTCCAAGCCTCAGTGAAGCTGACAAATATCAACCTTTAAGTCTGGTGGTAAAAAAGAAGCGATGCTTTCTGTTTCCTAGATATAAATTTACCTCAACACCTTTTACACTGAAAGATATTCTGCTAGGAGACAGAGAAATTGCTGCTGGTAAGTTTAAATGTTTGAGAGTGACTACTCATTCAGCTGTATTATTGGTAACCTAAACATAGGTTGTATATATATAGATATATATACACATACCATTTATATTAGTAATATGTATACATTGTCAATAATACCAACTATTATGATAGTAGTAATAGTAGGATTAACATTAAGATTACGATTAACAATGTCTAAAGTTTATATAGTATCGAATCTCTTATTGGTCAAATAATTTGCAAATCTATCAATTATTTTATAAATTAACCAAATCAACTTAGAATATGATATTTATTTATAAAATAGGATATTATTTGGGCAGCTTACCTATCTCACATGGTCAAATAAGACGAAAGTAATTTTTGTTTTATGATTCAGTTATAATTGGTACACAAATTGGTACTTGAAGGCTAGATTATGAAATAAATTAATATTTTGATAAGTTATTGCTTATAAACACTTGTTTTTCTTTAAACCACATAATGGGTCTTGATGCTTAAGACGTTTTGTTGGCTGCACAGAAAATTTGAGTTCATTTTAACAATTCTGGCTATTTCTTTTTGTTGTATGAGTAATTGAATTGCTATTTTTACTCTTGGTTTGAAATGTTGCATTTTTCTAACATTTGGGTACTCAAGTCTTCAATTGTAAATTAACGTGTTACTATATATAATCTGCGTAAATTGAATTCAAGACATTTAAAAAACACTAAGTTCCTTCTTGTAAAGGTATTTCATCTTATCAATTACTGAATTATGAAGATGAATCAGATGTTTCATTGTATGGAAGGCGAGGCAACCATATTGTAAATGATGTTGGGATTAACGTTGCTGGATCAGATTCCATTGCAGTAAAAGCTTCATTTGGTGTAGTAACCAAACATGAAGTGGAAATATCAACATTACTCAAAGAAATCACTACACGGTCAGTATAATAATCCTGATATACTTCAGTGTTTTCATTAAATATTTTAACTATATAAACTTCGTTACAAAGAATGCTTAAAACATTGAGGTTGTATTTTACTAGTGTAATTTGCTTGATATGTTTGAAATACTCAAATTAGTAGTATATTCAAACTTCGGATAAGTGTAGATATCCAAAATCATTTGGCTTAAAATTTTTAATTGTTGCACAAAATCACTTTGGCTCTGCACACATATGCTAAATTATTAGATTAAAATAATACAGGAATCTGTCTGCACAAATATACTAAATGTCTCCTCCAACAGACTCTCAACAGATAGAATAAGACATTCTATATGAGCATGTTTTAAGAAAATATTAATAGAAAGGAGAGGCAGATTATTGAATTTCTTTTGGGTGTGTTTTCTCATTTGTATTAGGCCCGCCTTGATTTACTTCTAGTTAAGGTGAATCATGAATGAATAACATATGAAAGCAAAAAATGTACCTGGTTATATATAATTAGATGTTAAAGTCTTGTGAATGTATCTTCTTTATTTTAGAAAAATTAACTTTGACCACAGCTTGATCCGTCAGTCAAGGAATAGCAGAAAGGCAGTATTGTGCGTGGTCATGGAAAGCATTCGAACCACACGGCAGTGCTCACTGTCTGTGCATGCTGGAATTCGTGGGGAAGCAATGCGGGTAAACCACACTTATTAGGCTTCTCTTAATAAAATGTTGCCATGGGAATTTTTAAAAAGTACTCAGTTTCTAATGAGACTTGTGTATTTTGTGAAATGTTGAGATGAAAGACCTGCAATTGTATAGGATTTTCCATAGTAATGTCTTTGTTTCAGAATATGAAAAAGATCCAAGAAAACTTGAATTCTAAACAGGTATAATATAATGCAAACACTAATCGTATTGAAATAATAAAAAATAATTAAAAAATAGGCTGGCGCGGTGGCTCACGCCTGTAATCCTAGCTCTCTGGGAGGCCGAGGCGG